>NC_141687.1:269477183-269699683 GCF_964263255.1 Lissotriton vulgaris | reverse complement strand
CCCTCACTCTATCGCCCTCACTCTATCGCCCTCAGTCTATCGCCCTCACTCTATCTATCTATCTATCTATCTATCTATCTATCTATCTATCTATCTATCTATCTATCTATCTATCTATCTATCTATCTATCTATCTATCTATCTATCTATCTATCTATCTATCTATCTATCTATCTATTGCCATCTATCTATCGCCCTCACTCTTCCTATTGCCCTCACTCTATCTATTGCCCTCACTCTATCTATCGCCCTCACTCTATGTATCGCCCTCACTCTATCTATCTATCACCCTCACTCTATCTATCTAGCTATCTATCTATCGCCCTCACTCTATCGCCCTTAGTCTATCTATCTATCTATCTATCTATCTATCTATCTATCTATCTATCTATCTATCTCCCACACTCTATCTATCTATCTATCTATCTATCTATCTATCTATCTATCTATCTATCTATCTATCGCCCTCTCTCTATCTATCGCCCTCTCTCTATCTATCGCCCTCTCTCTATCTATCGCCCTCTCTCTATCTATCGCCCTCTCTCTATCTATCGCCCTCTCTCTATCTATCGCCCTCTCTCTATCTATCGCCCTCACTCTATCTATCTATCTATCTATCTATCTATCTATCTATCTATCTATCTATCTATCTATCTATCGCCCTCTATCTATCTATCTCTCTGTCTATCTATCTATCTATCTATCTATCTATCTATCGCCCTCTATCTATCTATCTCTCTGTCTATCTATCTATCTATCTATCTATCTATCTATCTATCGCCCTCACTCTATCAATCTATCGCCCTCACTCTATCTATCTATCTATCTATCTATCTATCTATCTATCTATCTATCTATCTATCGCCCTCTATCTATCTATCTCTCTGTCTATCTATCTATCTATCTATCTATCTATCGCCCTCACTCTATCAATCTATCGCCCTCACTCTATCTATCTATCTATCTATCTATCTATCTATCTATCTATCTATCGATCGCCCTCACTATTGGCCTCACTTTATCTATTGCCCTCACTCTATTGCCCTCACTCTATCTATCTATCTATCTATCTATCTATCTATCTATCTATCTATCTATCGCTCTCTATGTATCTATTGCCCTCAATCTATATATCTATCTATCTATCTATCGCCCTCACTCTATCTATTGCCCTCACTCTATCTATCTATCTATTGCCCTCACTCTATCTATCTATCTATCTATCTATCTATCTATCTATCTATCTATCTATCTATCTATCTATCTATCTATCTATCTATCTATCGCCCTCACTCTATCGCCCTCAGTCTATGTATCTATCTATCTATCTATCTATCTATCTATCTATCTATCTATCTATCTATCTATCTATCGCCCTCACTCTATTTATCTATCGCCCTCACTCTATTTATCTATCGCCCTCACTCTATTTATCTATCGCCCTCACTCTATCTATTGCCCTCACTCTATCTATCTATCTATCTATCGCCCTCACTCTATCTATCTATCTATCTATCTATCTATCTATCTATCTATCTATCTATCTATCGATCGCCCTCACTCTATCTATTGGCCTCACTCCATCTATCTATCGCCCTCACTCTATCTATCACCCTCACCCTCACTCTATCTATCTATCTATCTATCTATCTATCTATCTATCTATCTATCTATCTATCTATCTATCTATCTATCTATCTATCGCCCTCACTCTATCGCCCTCAGTCTATCTATCTATCTATCTATCTATCTATCTATCTATCTATCTATCTATCTATCTATCTATCTATCGCCCTCACTCTATTTATCTATCGCCCTCACTCTATCTATCCTATCTATCTATCCTATCTATCTATCTATCTATCTATCTATCTATCTATCTATCTATCTATCTATCTATCTATCTATCTATCTATCTATTGCCATCTATCTATCACCCTCACTCTATCTATCTAGCTATCTATCTATCGCCCTCACTCTATCGCCCTTAGTCTATCTATCTATCTATCTATCTATCTATCTATCTATCTATCTATCTATCTATCTATCTATCTATCTATCTATCTATCTATCTCCCACACTCTATCTATCGATCGCCCTCACTATTGGCCTCACTCTATCTATCTATCTATCTATCGCCCTCACTCTGTCTGTCTATCTATCGCCCTCACTCTGTCTGTCTATCGCCCTCACTCTATCGCCCTCTATTTATCGATCGCCCTCTATTTATCTATCGCCCTCTGCTTATCTATCGCCCTCTATTTATCTATCACCCTCTATTTATCTATCGCCCTCTATTTATCTATCGCCCTCTATTTATCTATCGCCCTCTATTTATCTATCGCCCTCTATTTATCTATCGTCCTCTATTTATCTATTGCCCTCACTCTATCTATCTATCTATTGCCCTCACTCTATCTATCTATTGCCCTCACTCGAACTATCTCTCTATCGCTCTCACTCGAACTATCTCTCTATCGCTCTCACTCGAACTATCTCTCTATCGCTCTCACTCAAACTATCTCTCTATCGCTCTCACTCGAACTATCTCTCTATCGCTCTCACTCGAACTATCTCTATCGCTCTCACTCGAACTATCTCTCTATCGCTCTCACTCGAACTATCTCTCTATCGCTCTCACTCGAACTATCTCTATCGCTCTCACTCAAACTATCTCTCTATCGCTCTCACTCGAACTATCTCTCTATCGCTCTCACTCGAACTATCTCTCTATCGCTCTCACTCTATCGCCCTCAGTCTATCTATCTATCGCCCTCATTCTTATCTATCTATCTATCTATCTATTTATCTATCCTATATATCTATATATCTATGTATCTATCAATGTATCGCCCCCACTCTATCAATCTATCGCCCTCACTCTATCTATCTATCTATCTATCTATCTATCTATCTATCTATCTATCTATCTATCTATCTATCTATTCGCCCACACTCTATCTATCGCCCTCACTCTATCGCCCTCACTCTATCGCCCTCACTCTATCGCCCTCACTCTATCGCCATCACCCTTACTCTATCGCCATCAGTCTATCTACCTATCGCCCTCACTCTTATCGCCCTCAGTCTATCTATCTATCTATCGCCCTCACTCTTATCGCCCTCAGTCTATCTATCTATCTATCGCCCTCACTCTATCTATCTATCTATCTATCTATCTATCTATCTATCTATCTATCTATCTATCTATTGCCATCCATCTATCTATCTATCTATCGCCCTCACTCTATCTATCGCCCTCCCTCCATCTATCTATCACCCTCACTCCATCTATCTATCACCCTCACTCTATCTATCGCATCAGCACAGCATCAGTCGTCGCCACCGTCGCCACCACAACATCACTCGTCGCCACCACATCACTCGTCGCCACCACATCACTCGTCGCCACCACATCACTCGTCGCCACCACATCACTCGTCGCCACCACCACATCACTCGTCGCCACCACCACATCACTCGTCGCCACCACCACATCACTCGTCGCCACCACCACACCACTCGTCGCCACCACCACATCACTCGTCGCCACCACCACATCACTCGTCGCCACCACCACATCACTCGTCGCCACCACCACATCACTCGTCGCCACCACCACATCACTCGTCGCCACCACCACATCACTCGTCGCCACCACCACATCACTCGTCGCCACCACCACATCACTCGTCGCCACCACCACATCACTCGTCGCCACCACCACATCACTCGTCGCCACCACCACATCACTCGTCGCCACCACCACATCACTCGTCGCCACCACCACATCACTCGTCGCCACCACCACATCACTCGTCGCCACCACCACATCACTCGTCGCCACCACCACATCACTCGTCGCCACCACCACATCACTCGTCGCCACCACCACATCACTCGTCGCCACCACCACATCACTCGTCGCCACCACCACATCACTCGTCGCCACCACATCACTCGTCGCCACCACCACATCACTCGTCGCCACCACCACATCACTCGTCGCCACCACCACATCACTCGTTGCCACCACAACACTACTCGTCGCCACCACAACATCACTCGTCGCCACCACAACATCACTTGTTGCCACAACATCACTCGACGCCACCACAACATCACTCAACGCCACCACAACATCACTCGACGCCACCACATCACTCGTCGCCACCACCACATCACTCGTCGCCACCACCACATCACTCGTCGCCACCACCACATCACTCGTCGCCACCACATCACTCGTCGCCACCACCACATCACTCGTCGCCACCACCACATCACTCGTCGCCACCACCACATCACTCGTTGCCACCACAACACTACTCGTCGCCACCACAACATCACTCGTCGCCACCACAACATCACTTGTTGCCACAACATCACTCGACGCCACCACAACATCACTCAACGCCACCACAACATCACTCGACGCCACCACATCACTCGTCGCCACCACAACATTACTCGTCGCCACCACAACATTACTCGTCGCCACCACAACATTACTCGTCGCCACCACAACATCACTCGTCGCCACCACAACATCACTCGTCGCCACCACAACATCACTCGTCGCCACCACAACATCACTCGTCGCCACCACAACATCACTCGTCGCCACCACAACATCACTCGTCGCCACCACAACATCACTCGTCGCCACCACAACATCACTCGTCGCCACCACAACATCACTCGTCGCCACCACAACATCACTCGTCGCCACCACAACATCACTCGTCGCCACCACAACATCACTCGTCGCCACCACAACATCACTCGTCGCCACCACAACATCACTCGTCGCCACCACAACATCACTCGTCGCCACCACAACATCACTCGTCGCCACCACATCACTCGTCGCCACCACAACATCACTCGTCGCCACCACAACATCACTCGTCGCCACCACATCACTCGTCGCCACCACAACATCACTCGTCGCCACCACATCATCACTCGTCGCCACCACAACATCACTCGTCGCCACCACAACATCACTCGTCGCCACCACAACATCACTCGTCGCCACCACAACATCACTCGTCGCCACCACAACATCACTCAGTGCCACCACAACATCAATCTGTGCAACCATTCATTAACAACTGGTTCAAATATGTTCTCTCATAGTTTCAAGCTTTAATTCAAATGTCACAAAAAGATGTTCATATTTCACTTCTGTTCTTGGATTTTTGTCACAATAAAATACACTGAACATAATCTTCACAAAAGTTATTTACAAAACTTTACGCTATTGCTATTATAAATTACAATAACTTTTATTTAAGTATTAGTTATTTAAAAAAAATAAAAGCCATTGTTATTTGTAATAGCAATACATCTAAGTCACGTAAATACAACACATATTGTATTACAAATGCTACAGGTATCACATTTGCGAAAGTTACAACTATTGGCATTGTAAATGACAAAGCTATTAACCTCTTAAGTGCTGCGTCGGGGCGTTGGCCGACGGCAGCACCACCTCCCCAGTGCTGCGCACGACCTTTGGACGTCCATTCAGCACTAGTTCCAATGGACAGCGCAGCACTGGGGAGGGATATTTGCGCCGCATCTAAGGTGTTAATTTCGCTATTTTCAAAACCAAAACATAAATAAAAAAATTGTCATTTACAATACCAATAGCTCAAACTTTCCTAATGCGAGACTTATTGCATTGCAAATGCTTGTTGTTTATATTAACCAAAACAATAAAGAATTAATTCATGTTGTGCTTCTGCTAATGTCCTACACATACAGGAGATGGGAGAAAGGATAGGTAGTAACCAAGCACCATGACCAGTATTTATGCCTTGTAACCATCTAAAAGTTGTTCAAGCCGGTTCGTCCCAGACTTCTGTAGTTACACGTGCGCTTAACTGACATGAATAATTATTTTCTATTTATTCTTGCCTCAGCTCAATTAGGTATCTGCAAATGGGTGACTGAGGGCTTGAAGGCTGCCCAGGGATCACCAACCCGCCCAACTGTGCTACATAACACTGTTGAAATCACTGGCCTCAAGGAAGCCAGGTTTTCACATATGGACAACTTCACTTTATGCCTGACCAATAGCATCCGGGCTCCCATTCTTTGTAGTTTGTATTGTATCATTTTCCCTGATGATTTGCTAACCAATATCAGTTTCATGATAGCTTAATTGGGTTTATAATAATTTGCGTGTCATAGTTATATTTCAGTAATATGGAGAATACGTTTATAGGGTACAACGAGGGATTCGTTTGCATATAGTTAATGAATATAATGAATCCGTTTTATATGTTGGGTGCAAAAACTGAATCTGAATTTGTATTAAAAATAGAAACTTGTGAAATATATTATTTGTCATTACCATGGAGCACTATCTCAGTGCTATAAATGAAATAACTTTTTATGTTGACGTAACAAAGAGCACACTTCTAACACGCAAATGAAATGTGGGGGAGTGCAGTAACTACGTGTACATAGTTGGTCTATGCATACGGCGCTCCCGCCAATAATAGCAGTACGTGCCATTGTTTTTTTTTTAATGTTAATAACTGCCTGTCAGAATAGATCTGTTTTCCGATGATGCAGACACCCATGCGCATCAGTCCTTTTTTCCTAGTCGCCTTAAGTTCAGTGATGCGTGAAGGGCAGTAGTCGTCCCTCGCTTGCTACAAACACTTGATTTCTGGTGCCTTGTTACTTATTACTGCTAATTCTAATGCACTTAGGCATCTGCTAAACTGATCTGCTCGCTAGAGGGATGTTTGTTTCAACGGTCGCCTTTGCCTGGTCTAAGGAATTTCGCATTTTCCATTTCACAAACAGTTCGGTTTGGTGATTAAAAACCTTGTTTTAAATGAAGGACTAAAACGCACGATAATAAAAGGCGATGTAAAGCAACAAAATAAACTTCTTTAGATAAATTAATATCAGGAACCTATTTTGGTGCATCTGTCTTTATTGAGAGCATTTTCTTCCACTCAAAAACAAGCATTTGCAATGCAGTAGGACTCACATTTATGAGAGTTTGAGCAATTGGCATTGTAAATGACAATGCCTTTTCAATTTAATTTAATCTTTATTCGGATAGAGGTGTATCCATAAAAGTATTTTATCACATTGCTAAAAATAAAATCGCACATAAACAAGCATCGTATTATAAGTGATAAAAACAGTGTTTATTAAGGGCTCACTTAATTTGTCACATCAAATCATTACGGGCAGATTAAGATCTAATCTGCACACAGTATCCATTTAAGTCACATTAAACATAATAAAAATATATAAAAAATAGTTCAAATAAAACAACCTTCGTAAAGTGCACATTGTATTACAGGCAAATACTGCAATTTTGAAAAAGGTGCCAACACGGAAAGGTAATTCATCATTTTCTAATTTTAGAATTTCCATGTATGCTGTTTCTAAATGAATAGGCGAATGTTTCTTAAAAATCGGTATCAAAAATATAGAAATTACAGAAAAATAAAAAGTGAAGTGTTGTTTGCCCACTCCGACCATCACAGGGGCATGGTAATTGATCTAAGTTGGCATTATACCCCAGAGGAAAGCAAAGTAAAAATTTGACTGTGCCAGCCCTTAAACGAAAGAGGAGTCCTCTCTCCCAGCAGCCTATTTGTTTTAAGAGGTAACTAGATGGCCTGTGTGAGACATCCTCAATTGACATATAGGTTGCCAAGATGTTTTCAGGGCCTCCCTTTCATGTATTGCTTTCCTGTAGTGTGCATATAAAGCCACGCAAAGGACTTTTTTTCCATGCTGTCTGTTTCAGTAGGATTTGAGAAAACCTGTGCATGATTAATAGAACTCTGGCTCTACCTCACTGCACGGTATATCCTTTCCCTTCTCGCACTTGAGGCAATCTCTTATCTCTGTGGTGAGGGATGCTACTGGGTTTTTCCAGATTGACAACCAAAATATAGCAGGGCTAGCCATTATATAATCCTCTATATAGTGCAAGTTCAGTTCGCTGTGTCAAACATATTGTGATGTGGAGATCGGTGCCCCAAAGAGTTTCAATGCCTTTTATTTATGTGTTGTTTTTAACAGATAAATAAAAGGCATTGTCATTTACAATGTCAGTAGCTTAAACTCTCGCAAATGTGAGACCTATTGCTTTGCAAATGCTTTCGGCGCCTGTGCTATAAAGATTTTTTTTAAAGCGTTAGGAGAGAGTGTGTCATGCCTTCAACAGCAGGCAGAACAAAGCTATTTGCGAAAATAGTCCTCATAGGCTGTAATTAAAGCCTACTGAGTAACAACACACGTAACAGGGTGTCCTCATGGGAAGTTACAAAATAAGACAATGCGGTACTAAGAAGGAACTACTAAGCCTTTTGACCAATGAAAAGCCACATTTTACAGTGACTCCGGCCAATGAAAAATATGGGCGTAGAGTGGGTGGAGCTTCAAGCCAATTTCTGAATACAGCATGCCGTGCAGAGCAGTGCAAGCGTTGCCCAGGTTCGACCTAAAACTTATTTGTGATAGCTTTCTGCACGTATGACAGAGGAGATTAGCACTGGCATGAGGGGATATCCCTGTCTGTTTAAAGAGCCTTTGCTGTGCTCATGAGATTTGGAGCGAGACTCCAGACTGCATGCTGTACTCTAACAGACACCCACTTTGTTCTCAGTCCTGCATGGAACAAGTGCAGATCTTACCTGAACTTTGGTGGCATTTAGGGCTTCCCAGAGGCAAGCTGATTGAGGATGGAGAGAGGTGAATAGCTTCCACCACTCTTGGGCGAGTCGTAGTGTGGTAGCTAGCACTTACCTCTTCTGACCTGAGAACAGACGTTCACCTTTGTTCTCTGTGCTTGCCTGAGACCCGCAGGCAAACTGTGGGAGATAACTTTCGACACTGTGGAGGACTTGGACACCATTGCCCCCATCTGCCTCAACTCCTTGCCACTGAAGACTTTGTGCAGTAAGGCTGATGAACTCACAGTGTGCACCTTTAAACGTATGCTCTTTGACTCCTAAATCCTGGCTTTCTCCCATTCCGAAACTGTGGGTTTCTTGCTACCTAATCTGTTTAAAAAGCAGTTTTTGGTCCCCCACTAATAAAGATCTATGAATGACTGGTACCATGCCTTCCTACACGTGGGTGCAAATGCTCCCTGGTTTTTTGTTTCTTCAGAATGAGTTTGTTGCTTCGTTCTTGCTCCACAGTGCTGTACTGCAAGGGTTCCGGCCCCTCCTCTTGGATTTTCCTCCTGTGTTTTTCTTTTTTCATTTAGCTTTATCGGCCTATGCTACAATGCTCAGGGCTTAAGCCACATGCTGGTTACAGTTTCTAGTGTAGAGATAAAAGCCAACCAGTTTACCTTTTGTACACAACCATCCATCGCACAGGCAAACACGTACTGTTAGGATGAAAATCGACTGTGTAGCTTCGTGAGGCAATGCTGCTTGGAACCAGCTATATGCAAATCAGTCTTGACCCTGTTCCTCATGGGAACAGTCTAGCTCAAGCCGCCGGGCCAGGACCCTGAAACCGGTCCCAGGTGACTGTGGGTGAGTGGTTGAAGAGTTTCAGCACTCCATCCATCATCTTGTTGTGTTTACTATCCTAATTATCTTCCTAGGACGCTATCCAATCAATCATAGTAGTACTGGTAGAGCGTCCTACAAACCCGTGAGGGTCTCAAGGAGCTTAGGGGAGGGGGGTTCTGCTACTGCTCGAAGAGCCAGGTCGTGAGGAGTCTTCTGAAGGCGAGTAGGTCTTGAGTCTGCCGTACGTGGGTAGTGAGGGTGTTCCAGGTCTTAGCGGCGAGGTATGAGAAGGATCTGCCGCCGGAGGTCATTCGTTGGATGCGGGGGACAGTGGCGAGGGCGAGGCTGCGGAGCGGAGCTGGCGGTGGGGGGTGTAGAAGCTGAGTCTGCTGTTCAGGTAGGTTGGTCTGGCGTTGTGGAGTGCTTTGTGTGCGTGGGTGAGGAGCTTGAAGGTGATCCTCTTGTCGACGGGGAGCAAGTGTAGGTCTCTCAGGTGGGGGGTGATGTGGCTGCACGGGGGACGTTGATGATCAGTCAGGCAGAGGCATTTTGGATGCGTTATAGTCGTCTTAGGTGTTTGGCTGGGATTCCTGCGTAGAGTACGTTGCCGTAGTCCAGTCTGCTGCTGACGAGGGCCTTTGTCACCGTTCTTCTTGTTTCGGTCGGGATCCACTTGTAGATCCTACGGAGCATGCGGAGGGTGTTGGAGCAGGAGGAGGAGACGGTGTTGACCTGTCTAGCCATGGAGAGGGAGGAGTCGAGGATGAATCCCAGGTTGCGTGCATGGTCGGTGGGTGTTGGTGCTGCTCCCAGTGTGGTCGGCCACCAGGAGTCATCCCAGGCTGAGGGGGTGGGTCCGAGGATGAGTACCTCCGTCTTGTCCGAGTTCAGCTTCAGACGGCTGTTCCTCATTCAGTCGGCGACTGCCTTCATTCCCTCGTGGAGGTTGGTTTTGGCGGTGTGTGGGTCCTTGGTGAGGCAGAGGATGAGCTGGGTGTCGTCGGTGTATGTATTACAGTTCATTTTGTTTAAAAAGTAAAGAACTGACTTGATTTGTAGCTTTATTAAACATCATTACTCTGTTAACTATGCTCTAATTGCCTCATTGCGATGTTCAAGAGTTAAGTGGAGGAGGTGCTAGTGTTGGAATTATTGATTCCGGGTGGGATCGCGACTCCTAACACTGTCCATTTTGACTTTGAGTCTGCAAAATGGGGAGTAACCTGCTTGACTCGGAGTTTCTGGGGTTTCCTAAATTGTGGGGAATTTTCTACCTGTGCTTATTATATGCTCTGAGTAGATGGTAAATATGAGTGCAGGTGTCAGTGAGTTGCTGTGCAGGGGTTTTGAAGGGTATGGGCAAGTAAGTTATACTCTGTGGTGACTACTGAATGGTCCTTCTTTGCTGTGGGAAGCAGTTGGGGGTGGATTGGACTAAGCCTCTGCTCCATACCTCACCACCGATCCCCAATGGTTTCTCCAGGTACTTTTCGGCTCCCAGTTAAACTGGGCCCTGTATTCCCGCTCCTGGCAATGGTTGTGGCTACAGAACCGCAGTGGTAAAGGACCTCAGTTGTTGCACTTAAGACCCAGTATTATCTGCTGACCAGGAACTCCAAGAAAAGGTTTTGGGTACGTTACAAAAAAAATGTAAAAGAAGAAACCGCATCTATAATATATAATGATAATACTTGGTAAGACCACAGGCTGAGTTGGGCTTCCTGGGACTTACAGGTGACACTAAATGTCAGCTACGAGTAAAATGCAAGCAACACTAAAACATCTCTCAAAATCACTGCATTGTGCCTATTGGTGGTTCTCTATGCAACAGTTCGGCTCTGGCAACTCATCTCGAGACTTTCTACTGATGTCACTGCAAAGTGTACATCATTATCTCAGGATATTAAAATTGAAAATGTATGCAAACAGTAGCCAGTTCCACCTCCAGCTGGAGAATGGATATTCGAATAACCTCTCAAAATGCATCTATCTTATTCATCACTCAGTGACAGAACTGTGCCAGTGCTTTTAGGACTCTAAAACATAGGTCGCGATAGCGAGCAAAGTGAATGAAATCTCCCTCCCTTGAACTTGCCCACAGTACATATGCAAGGAGCCTCAGTATCATATTCGAAAGTGAACTATATTTTACCCCCTTAGGTCAACACAGTTGTCCATAGTGTAAAGTACCAACTCAGCACTTTAAAATCACTTTTAAACGAATTCGTCCTGTGCTCCAACCTTGTCGGTGTATTTATACATCTTGGGAAATTGCTGATGCTCTTGAGACATGACTACTTTACTACTGGGTAGAGTACACCATCGTCATAAAACCTGACACCGGGAAGATAAATGCTTCTAAAAGGCTGTATAGGGTGGTTCCTTTGTACATCCCAGTTTGAAATCTCCACCTAAGCCAATCATATTTTACCTGACAAACTCTGTTAAAAAAAGAAAAATGTATAGTGACAGATTTTATTTTTAAAATTGTATTTACTGTTTTGTTAAACATACAAAAGCCGCATTTACACATTAAGCTGTGACACACTAGTTAAAATACATATGTTGGTAGCATATTAGGCAACTCTACGTCTATTGAAATGTAGCAATATGGCATTTCTCGTGTTTTCATACTTTCTAGCCAGTTTACATAATCTCCTGGATGCTTGCGTATAGTGACAGATTACTAAAGTATGAAACGCCTAAACTTAAATAAACCATTAACTAAAGAAGGCTCTGAAATATTTGCTCCTCAGCGAAGGGCTAATTTATCAAGGCATCATCATCGTTCACATCAAAGGACAAGACCATTTCTTGCTCACTACCTGCCCTGGTATCAACAACTTCCACTCATTACACAGGGCATTGATCCCTCTCGGTAGTAGAACGCTGTGCTGCAGATTATTACACAAACGCTGAACGAGCAACCACCGCAGGCGTGATTGATTCCACATGACTAAGCAGACGTGCGATTTCATGCATTGTTATAGAAAGTCCTGTATATAAATACATCTGTCGCGTATAGACAAATGACACGACTTCTCACTCGGGCGTCAGGCTCGTGTTTGTTGTAGTTACTGTCACATCTTCACGCTTGCGGTTTAACCAAGCTGCAGAGATGAAGTTTTAAATCCGATTAGGAAAGTGACATGAATTTAAAGCTCTCAGCCAGCTGGAGCTACATGGCTGTGCCTAATATAGAATCATTGTTGTTAAGGACGTGGCATTTATACGCTTTTCAGGCGCATATATTTTTATATAAAAATGCTGCTAGCCACTTCACTGAGAAACCAGCAGCATATGTAAAATGTATTTTCAATAAAAATATTTTGAAATAAAAAAGACATTGTTTGCGGGTTACCACAGTGGGTCTGATTTTTACGGTTTTACCCAAATCGGGATTCCAAAATATGAAATATTTAACGCAATCCACATGTAACGCACACTTTAATTTGCCTGGTAAAGCCTATTGGAATTTGCGCTGTAAAAATACGCCACTATTTGGATACATCCAGAGTTCAGAACGGGGGTAAAATATACCGTATCACCAAGTAGTTACCCCGTTCTGAGATGCAGGACGCTGGCTGATGCTGTAATACAGCACCTTGCAAAAACAAGATCCCCTGTGGCTTCCGGTTCCTATTGTGTTTACAGCATTAGACTACCTGCAAAGGCAACGAGCGTTTAACTAATCAAAGTATATTTGACTGGCAATATATACCTAGTTAGAACACTTCGAACGATTTGCTAACTCTTTCCTTATAAACGAACGATGAATATTTGCCTCTGAAGTGAAATCTAATGTAGTGATTCCTTAAGGGGTTCAACTTATTTGCCAGCCTGAACGTTTTGTTGCTGTTTTTCGTTTTGATGACGCCGTATTAGGAATGAACGACTTCATTTTCTTGTGGAGAGCACCGTAACGTAAATACATAAAACCAGAGATTCTTATTTGTTCTTTTATTAGGTCTTTTGTTAAAATTCTTTAAAAAATACCCAGGGTAGGCGTTTGACTGTTTGATGTATAATTCTGCCTCTTATGGGTGCTCGCATTGCAGTGAAAGTGGGGACTATTTTATTTTGGACATTGGGATAATTACAAGGAAAGCAGTAATGACTGTGAATCTCTAAATTCGAAAGTGTGTTCTAAGAGGAGTTCCTGTCGGAAGTTTTTATTTTTAGGTCTTGTCTTCCAGACTGTGCAAGCTGTCTTTTTTCTTCTTCTCCAGAATAGCTATTATCTGCTTACAGTGGGCTTAAACCCCGCCCATTGCTTACCATTGGTTGTTTTATTGTCACTCATTTGCTTGCTTCTTATTCATCCTCTTGTGAGTGATCTTATTTCTCTGCTTGTGTTTGTTCTCTCCTCGGGAGCATGACCTTATTCATTATGTCCATTGGTGCTTCCTTTTCTCTCCCTAAATGTTACTTTCTCCCACCTAGACCCTCCATGTTGCTTCACACCAACTCACTTTTGGGAGGGGTGGGGGGAACACGACTGCATACTTTTTTTTTTCTATTCATTAATCAATCTCTGATCGGTAAATAAAGAAAGTGCTGTTCCATTTTCTAGGCGCCCACAAGCCTACAAAGTTCTGCGGGCGGGTCATAACACCTTTTTTTGTTTCCTATTTAGTCATGTAAAACAGCATTGAGGATGCTTTACAGAATCGCTAAAATACATTGGCAAAGTCATTAATAGATCCCAAATGTGAAATCTTTTGGCTTTACCACTGCTTGATTTTTATTGGGGGTCTAGATCCTGCTTCTTTGGACTCATGTCTCTGCTCACCTCATTCCCTCAATCATTTCTACCATCTACTCATGCTTTTTATGTGTTGCCTGCTGACAGTACATGCATTGTTGGTGCGAGGGATATTGCTTACCATTCGTTGGCTTCTTTGTCACTCTTCTTCGCTGATTCCTAATTGGTCAGCACATACCGGCTAGACTTCCTTTTCTTTTGTGTGGAGCAGGGACTAACTACTGATTGATTTAGCTTGATGAGTGTCTTTCCTCTATCCATCGACTACTTGCTTTGTAAGAAATTATTTATTGCTTTTTCTCCTCCCACCTGTTCTCCTGATTGCTTTCCCTCCTCTCACCGTCCCTGCGCCTCTCACCGTCCCTGCTCCTCTCACCCCCTGCTCCTCTCACCCCCTGCTCCTCTCACACCCGCTCCATGTTGCTTCTTCCCTACCACCTCCACTTTGTGTTGATTCTTCCTCTCTTTCCTGTGCCACTTTTGCTCATCCTCTCACATCCCTATGAGCCTGTTTCTTCGCCCCCTTGCCTCTGTGCTTCTGTTGATTTTTCTCCTCCCTCCCCCTTGCTTCTTTTGCTTCTTCTCCTCCCACCGGTGCTTCTGTTGCTTCTTCCTTTCTCACTCCGTGCTTCAGTTGCTTCTTCCGCTCTCACCCCTTGCTCCTGTTTCGTCTTCCACTCTCACTCCGTGCTTCTGTTGCTTCTTCAGCCCTCACCCCGTGTTTCTGTTGCTTCTTCCAGTTCCACTCACACCCCATGCTCCTGTTGCTTCTTCCGCTTTCACCTCGTGCTTTTGTTGCTTCTTCCGCTCCCACCCCGTGCTTCTGTTGCTTCTTCCGCTCTCACCCCATGCTTCTGTTGCTTCTTCCGGTCTCACCCCATGCTTCTGTTGCTTCTTCCACTCTCATCCTGTCCTTCAGTTGCCTCTTCCTTACCCACCCTGTGCTTCTGTTGCTTCATCCGCACTCACCCTGTGCTTCTGTTGTTTCTTCCTCTCCCACTCCATGCTCCTTTTGCTTCTTCCCATCTGAAACCTCCTGCACCCGTTGTCCGGTATGTTTCATCCCTCCCAGCCACACCCTCCCATTTTCTGTGCTGCCCCCACCCCCCAACCCACCCATCATAATAAAAAAGTGCTAGGATGAAGCCAATGCCAACCACGTCATATCCTTTTTTTTTTTTCCCCTCCCACCCTCCCACCTGTAGCCGTCTTGCCCACCTGCCAGAAGAAAATAAATCCTATGACGCAGTGAGTGCAGGTCGTGTCATAGCACTGTAAATTATAACACAAAAAAATGTTTACTCAGTCATGCTGCACGGCCACGCAGCTGTGCAAGATTACTAAACAACATTTACAAAGTCAATAGCTCTCGCGTAGGCGAGACCTATTGGCTTTGCCATTGCTTGTTGCTGTTTCAGACCATCTCTCGTTTCCATACCCCTGGCCCTTTCTTGCTAGATTCCCATGTTCTCGTTCTCATTATCTATATTTGACTAATCTTGCTCACTGTTTTACAGGCGAGCATTTGGGGGGTGGAGGGGAGGAGGATGGGGTAGATATGCTTTTTTTCTCTCTCTAAAGCTCCGCTGAAGTCTTTTTTCAGCTCTAGGTCTGTTTGCATCCATATTGCCTAATCTTGCTTCTTAACTACTTTCTCCCTGAAAAAAATGTATTCTTATTTGAAGATTAATCAAACAAACTGATCTCTTGCACTTTTTTTGCAGTGTAACATTTTCAAATAGTTAGGGCCCAATTCATGAAAAAAAATCAAAGTATGGTCGGTGATTTGCATCTCGTTTGTTTTCTCTCAAGTCCTAAATATTCCCAGAAGTAGCTTCACTAGGTTCAGCTTTCCAGCCATACTTTGTGAAATGTCAATTTACACATTACACAATCTCGGGTTTTCAGGAAGTTACACAAAGGGTGATTGAGGGCAAGATGCAGATGCATTGCAATTTTTTCTCCGTTTGCGGAAAAAGGTTTTTCCGTAGAAAAAGCCCTTCCGCTATTCCACAGCCAACCCGCAGGGGCGGCCTTAGGCATGTGCAAGCTGTGCACCTGCACAGGGCCACCAAACCCCAGGGGCCACCACACCAATATATATCCTTAATATAATAATCCTCTGAGGATGGATACATATTTGCGTGGCGGCCCATGGCAGGTATTTAGCGGCGTCCGGCTCTGTTCCACTTCCAAACACCCTGACCAGCCGGACCCCCTCTTCCGGGGCCCACTACCTACTCTCCCTGCCCAGGGCCGCTATGAGCCTGGAGCCGCCCCTGCAACCTGGGAGATATTTTACCTCTGTCGAGGGAAATGAGAGGAACAGATGGAGTTTATGAATCCTAATAAATGTAAATTTTTGTAGACGTTCACAAACTTACAAACCAAACCATACCTTGTGCCTCCCACTTCTCGCCCTGTGCTCGGAAGTTCTCTGCATTGGTGGTTGAGAAATCCTCAGTTATTGTTATTAGTTTGTTGTTCTACTTTCTAATCCTCCCTTTGTGTTTTAAGTGATACATTTCTAGGTAGTGAGACATTTCCGATGCCTTTGTAGCTCTTTGGTCATAGCCTGTTTGTATACAATGTGCAAGTGTTTAGTTGATCAGTGGTCGGTCAAATGTTCTTATATCTTTTTGTGGTCCATTTCCTTAGTACACCAGTCTGTTGCATGTACTATTTGCCAAGTTCAGCTGTGTGGTAGCATATGGCCCTGTCTTTTTTTCACCAAGGCCTGATAAACAACATGTACAACATTTTGATTGAATTGTTACACACTGTGTAAATCACAGCCCTGTGAAAATCTCGCCCCCCTCTGGAAGGCCACGCATTGACTGCATGCCCTTTCGATGAGTACTTCAGCTCTGCCATTAATTAACATAGATGTTTCTTAATTTTCACAGTGGAAGAATCCGACATAATCGACCTTGAAAAGCGCTACTGGTTGCTAAAAGCCCAGTCGAGAACCGGACGTTTTGACCTAGAAACATTTGGTCCTTTGGTGTCACCCCCTATTCACCAGTCTTTGAGTGAAGGTAAGTAGAGTTTACTTATCTAGGTCTGTCAATATTTGTGTAATATGGTTCCTGTGCAGTGGTGATCTTTTATCATTATAAAGTTGCTTTAATGTTTATTTGTCACGTAAACAGCAAGCCCTCAACAACCATTTTCGATTGATTTTAGAAAATGTCTTTGCTCTTCAAAGATTTGTCGCAGCCTCGATGAATTAAACATTGGCAAAGAAAGGGAGCCAGCAAGTCAAACATCAGTTACTTGATGTGTCTGTGTATGCATGGTTGAGTGAGTATGCTGTAGAATAGTGAGCTTGGATGCTATGAGAATTTGATGATGCTTGGAATGTTGGTGTTCGTGTGCTGGAAGAAGCCTGGGAATCTGATTTCAATTAGTGGGAGAATTTAGCCCTAACCAGAGCTGTAAGACTGTGACTGTAACCTAAAAGCCCAACATAAAATAAAGAACTCGCCTCCTTCCTGATTGGCTCTAGACTCGTGCATTAAGACAATGTCCTTCAACGATTCCATTTTGGCGACATGATAAAAGAAACTTGGTGGACATTTTAACAGGACTACGATGGCTGTTGGAAGCTGGCTCTAAAAGAGGAAGATGCCTCTAAAGTGATGGAGGTAGGTCCTTTGAACATGGAGGAATAGTCACTTTCGGCACTGCCTAGCTCAGAAGCGGTCGCTCCTCACGCTGCTCCCTGCTGATAGAATTGGTATCGTAGCGCTATAGTGATAGACTGCTCAGCATTAATTTTACAACTGTGCACTGCTCGCTTTGCCTGCTTCAACTATTTGTGCCTGATTGTACCGGTGCCACTGCCCATTTAATAGCGATTCCAGGTTGTGCCCCAATCTCGTCCTGTTTCGCTTTTGGGCTTGCTGCCATTTTGTTGTTTGTTGTTGTGCCTCCCAGCCCGGCTCTCCACCCCGCTCCCGCCTCCCAGCTGCTCCTCCCTCGCCCCTCCCCCCCTCCACTATCCACATATGACAGATGCATCTGCGTGCAGCGTCCACGCGCAGCGGTCGCGCCCTATGCTCGCCGAAGGTGCGCCAAAGGTAAGCCTTTCTACGCCCGTCCGCGCCTGGACCGCGCCCAGCGCCAGACCCCTAGGCCCCCGCAAAATCCACTCCGCCCGCATATTTTACGACGCCACAACCCTCTCAGCCCTTAACCCCGGCCGACCACCTAACTGCTACCAAGCCGCCCCAGGACACACCCATGGACCCTTCACCTGCCACTCCTGCAAGTTCGACTGCATCAGGACCTACACCAAACCCACTAACTCCAAACAGAGCTCCAACACTAACCACCTAAAATACATCCTGCTCAACACCCGCTCGGTCCACAGACACGCCATTGACCTTTGGAACCTACTCAACACTACATCGCCGGACGTCGCCTTCCTTACAGAAACCTGGATGAACGCCTCATCAGCGCCTGACATCGCCATAGCCATCCCGGACGGCTACAAGATCATCCGAAAGGACCGCACCAACCAAACAGGAGGAGGCATCGCCATCGTCCATAAGAACACCATCCGCATCACGACCAGTTCAGATGACGATAACCTCGCTACCGCCGAACACCTTCACTTCCAGATCCACACGACCCCAAGACCACACTCGGAGGCACCCTCATCTACAGGCCACCTGGACCCCGCACACAATTCAGCGAAGACATCACTGACTTCATCAGCCCACACGCCCTCCCCTCCGAGGACTACATTCTACTGGGAGACCTCAACTTCCACCTGGAAAAGAAAAACGACAGCAACACTCCACCCTTCTGGCCAACCTGGCCAACCTCGGACTCGAACAACTTGTTGATACCCCCACCCACTATGCCGGGCACACGCTCGACATAATCTTCACCTCCAGCAAGCACATCTCCTTCAACCACACCACAGCTCTCCATTGGACGGACCACAGCTGCGTTCACTTACACTACAAAAAGACCTCGACCCACAACCTCCTACAACCAATTCCCCGAAGAAACTGGAACAAAATCACCACCGACCAACTCTTCACATCGCTCCACCAAACCCTCCTGCCAAGTCATCGGACCCAAACCAAGCAGCCACCAACCTCACACAATGGATCACCCACAGCGCCAACGAACTAGCACCCTTGAAAAACCATCAAATCATGCAAGGTAGCAAAAAAGCCCCTTTGTTCAACGATGACCTTAAGAAATCCAAGAAGTTCTGTCGCACCCTCGAGAAAGCCTGGCGAAAAAACCCAACCACTGACAACCTGACCACCTTCAAGAACGCCACCCGCAAACACCATCAACTGATCCGATCTACCAAGAAATCAGCATTCAAGGATCGACTTGACAACAACGCCCACAACAGCAAGGAACTATTCAACATCGTCAAAGAATTTACCAACCCCACCGCCGGCACCATAAATATCACTCCCTCCCAAGACCTCTGCAACTCCCTAGCCTCCTTCTTCCACAACAAAATCGCCGACATACATAACAGCTTTGAAAACCAGTCCGAAGACCAGTCCACTCCACCCACCTCCGAACCAAAACCCCCCTCTAACAACCTTTGCGCCTGGAACCCAATCACCACTGAAGACACCATCGCCTGATGAACTCCATCCACTCAGGATCGCCAACCGACCCATGTCCCCACCACATTTTCAACAAAGCAGACTCCATCATCGCTCCCCATCTCCGAGACGTCATCAACTGCTCCCTCAACTCCGCTACCTTCCCGGAAAGCTGGAAACATGCCGAACTCAGCGCCCTTCTGAAGAAACCCACAGCAGACCCCACTGAACTTAAGAACTACCGCCCCATCTCGCTCCTCCCATTCCCTGCCAAAGTCATTGAGAAAGCCATCAACAGTCAGCTCGCCGCCTTCCTCGAATCCAACAAATCCCTTGACCCCTCACAGTCTGGCTTCCGAGCCAAACACAGCACCGAGACCGCCCTCATCGCAGCAACAGACGACATTCGAACACTACTGGACAACGGAGAAACAGTTGCCCTCATCCTACTTGACCTCTCCGCAGCCTTTGACACAGTCTGTCATAGCACCCTCATACAACGCCTCAGCAACATCGGAATATAAGGAAAAGCACTGGACTGGATCATCTCGTTCCTCGCCGGAAGAACCCAGAGAGTCCGCCTCCCCCCTTTTCGATCAGAGGCCACCGAAGTCATCTGCGGCGAACCACAAGGATCATCACTCAGTCCCACCCTCTTCAACGTATACATGAGTCCCCTTGCATCCATCGCGCGCCAACACAACCTCAACATCATCTCCTACGCAGACGACACCCAGCTGATCCTCTCCCTCACCAAAGACCCAAACTCCGCCAAAACCAACTTTCACGAAGGAATGAAAGATGTAGCCGAGTGGATGAAGAACAGCCGTTTAAAACTGAACTCGGACAAAACGGAAGTCCTCATCTTAGGCTCATCCCCCTCTGCTTGGGACGACTCATGGTGGCCACCTGCCCTGGGAACCGCACCCATACCTACGGACCATGCGCGCAACCTGGGCTTCATCCTAGACTCCTCCCTCTCGATGACCAGACAAATCAACGCTGTCTCTTCATCATGCTTCAACATCTTACGCATGCTCAAAAAAATCTTCAGTTGGATCCCCGCCGAAACAAGAAAAACGGTCACCAACGCACTGGTCACAAGACGACTGGATTACGGAAACACCCTTTACGCCGTAACCACAGCCAAACTACAGAAAAAACTACAACGCATCCAAAACGCCTCAGCCAGACTCATACTAGACATCCCCCGACAAGCTCACATTTCTGGTCACCTGAAAGACCTCCACTGGCTCCCCGTCAACAAGAGAATAACGTTCCGTCTCCTCACCCACGCACACAAAGCCCTCTACGACCTCGGACCCGAATGCCTCAACACGAGACTGCGGCCAAGAAATGACCACCACAAGACAAACGTGTACGTTGGTTCTTTTGCAGAATGAGAAATACCGTATGGAGAGATGTGCGGATGGGGAGGAATGGGGCAGAGTGCGAGGGTTATGCCTGGCGGGTGTTAATGTGATTGCTGGAATGCGCTATTCTTTCAAATGATGTGGTTGATTTAGTTTCAGTCCCAGCTGTTGAAAAGGTGCGAAATCTTTTGCCAATAACTTCTAAATGTTTTCCGCCACGTCTCCAAAGTGGTCTTGCAGTTCGCAATTAATACAAGTGGGTAGGGACATAGTTCATCCTTCTCTGAACCCAGGTGACACATCCGCTTGTCACCACTTTGTTGCGTGCTCGTCAGCAGTGAACACAAAAGCAGGCTTGTATTGACACACAGGAAGGTATATAGTCCACTTTTATTCAAAGACTACTCTGCCCACAGCAAACCGTCCTCCAACAGAATAATGGATGGCATTGGAATATCACATTGTAAACCCATTCCATTCACTTCCAGAACCCAAACAAGGTAGGTGGTGCTCAAGGGCATATTCTTGGAGCAAGTGCCCATGTAGACGTCATACAGAAGCTGCTGGGAGTGACTCCTGGAATTTCAGTGAGATAAAGAGCAACGCTGGGGTATCAAACTTCAAACGTCATTGTTCCAGTGCTTGTACTTTGGTACTTTTATCGACAAGAGAAAAGGGATTTTTTTTATCTTGTTCTTGGTTAGCGAGGCAGCAAAAAAGACGACTGACATCTCTCTGCTTCAGAAGCCTAGTTCTGGATTAAAATGGTCTTGCAGTGTTGGAACCAGACGACTGAAGTAGATTTCAGTTGCCATCAGTGATGTAATATATGCAGTCTTAAACAGTGCATCATAACAATGTAAGTTATACTTATTATGTCAATCATTTATTACTGGTGAATTCCAGTCATTTTTTTGTTTCTTAAACATTCTTTTTTTATTGTTCGAAGACCTGTATATAACTCCACTTTAACCTTTGATTTTTTTCAGTAAATATCTCAGGTTTTTTTTTTTTTACCATAAGGTAAAATCTTACTACCTTGCTTATGTAGAACTCCACTTTAACCTTTGTTTTTTTTCAGTGAGTTTCTCTGTTTTATGAAGGTTGTCTTAACGCATACCCCCGATGTGGTGGTCCCCTAGAGTCTCGGTACTCTGAAGTGCTGCTACCAAATTTATAGCGACCGGTTTCCCTCTGATGGATGTGGGAGATCCTTGGTGGGGGGTGTGGTTTGCCTAAAATAGTTATTTTAATTTCCACCAGTTGCACACTTTTTCTGTTTGTTGTAGCCAACGTTTACCAATTCTCTTGATTTTGTGCAACTTCCTCATTAAGTGTTTTGTCTAGGAACACTATTCAGTAATTCAACATAGATGAGAGCAGAGGTACTGCTCGCGATTTCGAGGAGTGCACACTTTTCTGTGGACCAAAAACGGTCCTATTCTTTAAATCATCATTGTTCAATAAAGAAATCCATACAAATCTGTTTCTTATACCATCTTGCTGTTCAATTTTTAATGATAGTTTCTCATTAAACTCGTTTTCCAAATATTAGCAGATTTCATTTTTTACCGCATTTCACATTAACCCAATGCATTTCGGGTACAGATGGACCCTTCGTCGGGGGTCTCTATGGAAAAGATCAAAAAAACAATTTTGAGCCCAAAGCTATGTTCATCATTATATACAACGTAATCACTTAAACGTAAAACAGTATCACAAGTCACATGAAACAAACATGATTATCCATCTGCGATTCAAAAAATGTCAATTTCGTGTAATAAATATGCATACTGTCTCGGCGATACTCAAATGGTTACACTCTCAACTTTGCCTAAAGAAATCTTTACCAACATAACCTCTATACAACGAGTGACGATGCATTTGTATATTACACAGTTGGTTATAAAACAGAGCGACCAGCGTTCCGTGTCAGTTACTCACTAAAATGCTGTCTTTCAAACCGCTTCTCTTTTCCGCCAATGACTGCCAGGTTAAGATCGCGTACTAAGTTCTGGTCTTATATCTATTCTTATTGGTTGGTTTCGCGGTCACATGATCGCCACAGTTTCAAAATATCGGCATTTACATGTCAATAAATCAGCGCATATAATAGCTGAAAAATCAACGCATATGATAACTGAAAAATCGAATGACCCTCCTAGAATGCATATACTTTGCTTCCAAACATGCTCTATTTCATATCGCTGTTCAAACTACGTACATGATTCTCTCGTGTTTTATCTGCCTCTTAAATAGATTCACGGTTAATGAACGGCAAAATTCAAAAAGTGGGTGAAATGAAATCTAAGCTTTCTATCTAAGCAGCATCTAGTGGCCAAACAACTGAATACCCGTCGATAATGTGTCAGCCATGTTTGAAATGGAATGCGACCACGATGTTCAATACATATTAGTGTGATCATTAACTGGCTAACTGTCGGCCATGTTCAAATGAAATGTAACCTTGGTACACAATGCATACTATTTAACACAGTGAGTTATATTGTGACATTTAGTATTGTCCCAGGTAAACACTATTCACTGAGGTTATAACAGGGCAAATCAAATGTCTTTCTCATTGATTATAAAAAACATGCTAGTTCCAGTCTGTCATTAAGCCCATCCGGCTGAAGACTCCCCATCTTTCTTATCCAGAAATATTCTGATCTAAGTCTCATTTTGTGTGTGTCAAAGTCTGGGCGTGCTTCAACCACTTCTAGTATAGTGAAGCGTAACTGGGAGATGTTATGTCCTGTTTCTGTCCAGTGTGCTGCCACTGTGGATTTCATATTCTTTTGCCGAATGTTACTCTTGTGTTCTGTTATTCTTACCTTAACTTTACGTTCCGTTTGCCCAACATATAATTTACCACAAGGGCATTTGATACCGTAAATCACTCCTTTGGTATCACACGTGCTTGAATGTTTTAATTGAATAGTTTGTCCAGTTCTAGGATGTGTGAAGGATGATCCCGTTATTACATTATTGCAGTGCGTGCAGTTCTCACACTTGCGCATTCCTTTGTACATTGTCTTATTAGACTCCTTTTCTTCCCGCTTCAACAATTCTTTTAAATTCTTTGGTCTGTTGTAAGCAAATGTTATCCGTTCTGCAAACAAAGGTTGAAGGTCAGGTTCCTGAGTTATGATAGCCCAATGTTTCCTCATAATGTTGGTGATTTGTGATGACTGCATGGAATATTTAAGAACACACACTGTGAGTTTTTGGTCAACTTTATCTTTTTTTGTTAATAGAGACTCTCTTGTCATGGCCATGACTTTGGTCTTTGACTCTTGTAATAGTTTGTTTGGGTATCCTCTTTTTTCATATTTTTTGATCTGTCTGTCGATAGTGTCAGAAACATCCAAGGGATCCGATGTAATCCTTTTGTAACGGATAAATTGAGACATTGGTAGATGTTGCTTTAAAGCTTGATGATGAAAGCTTGAGTAATGTAACCCACTGTTGCGGTCCGTTTCTTTCACATGCACATTTGTGCATATTTGACCCTGTTTTATGGATACTTTCACATCCAAAAAAGATAATTGATATTGATCAATTTCATGTGTAAACTTGATTCTTTCATGTATCAAGTTTAACCTCTCGATGTTTGCTTCCAATTCTTCTTTCTTGCCTTTCCACATGATGAATATGTCATCTATAAATAAATAAAAAGTGTGCAACTGGTGGAAATTAAAAGATTTATTCAGAGTGTCTACCCCCCACTGTTAGCACCCACCCAAAGATATGATGAACTTAGAAGAGATTGCCCAGATCACAACGAATAAGGCGGAGACCTTAGCATATACGTCTGAAGAGGCAGAACAAATCTATGGATTGATTAAAGAAACGAGAGCCTTCAGCCCACAACTGAATACGGCGAATCAATTACTAAGACAGCTCGAATATATGAGTAAACGTGAAATCAGTAAACGGCTACATGCTACAACACTAATACACTATCATCGTAACAAACGTATACCGAGAGGTTTAAGAATCGCACTGAAACCGATGTTATGCAGGAATAACAAATCCTTTCTCAATAAATGGTATCAAATACTTAATAAATGCAGTTTAGATCTGATCTTGCTGATAGTGGAGGAACTATCTAAGGAATTGAAAGAAGTGGAGGAAGAATTGGAAGGGATCAGAAGGGAGCTTAATAAACATGATGACTTAGCAACATTACTTGAAGACATCAATAAAAAATTAGATAAATATGCGAAAGAAATAGAAGACAGAAAAGTTAAAAAATACAAAAGAGACACAGTGGATTATAAACTGGAGGAGGTTTATAGCTGGGCAGAAGTTTACAATCAAAGAAAATGGCAAAAACCATCCACAAATATCAGTTCCTCTCAGGAGAGTGTTGTATCAGAGTCAGATACAACTCAAAACAGAAGACCAATAGAGAAGAGTGCACAAGCAGGACAGAAAACTAAAACGGACAAGGCTTTTTTAGATACAAGTCCAGCAGCCAACAATGTACCAACAACATCCGCAACTACAGAACCTTTAAAACCAGGAGGGGAAAAAGAAAAAGTAAAGGAGTCAGAAGCGAAAACGGGAGCTGAGATCCAAGAAAAAGAAACCGAACTTGTAATAAACATCTCAGACAGCACATTGTCTAAAGCTCAACTGAACTTATTGAACAAAGGAATTACATTTGTCCCAGTGTACAAATCTAACCCTGAAGAGACTGAAATAGCCTTATTTAAATTCTTTTGTACCTTGAGATTGAAGAACTTCTTCAACACCCTTCCGCCCACAGAGAAAGGGGAAAGCACAAGCAAAGAATTCAAAGTCAAGAGCACATTCTGTGCCCCTATATCACACAAGACAATTGATGCTTATGAACGAGTAGTCAACACAGAAATTAAGAATATCAATTACAAGAGTGGTACCAAAAGTAATTTCTCTAAGAAAGAATGGAACACATTAAAAACCTTGAAAGAAAAGACTGAAATAACCATTCAGAAAGCGGATAAAGGGGGAGCCCTTGTGGTAATGAACTCGACCTTTTACAAGGAAAGTGTCAATCAACATTTACAAGACACAAACATCTATCACAAACTTGAACGAGACCCAACAGAAATTTTTGCTGCTACACTCAAAGAGATATTAGATAAAGCGCTCGAGATGAAATGGATTACCAACAAAACTTACCAATTCTTGAACGTAAAACATCCCAGAAGGCCACAGTTCTATATGTTGCCGAAGGTGCACAAGCACACCACACGACCACCGTTTAGGCCTATTGTATCAGCTTGCGGATCTCTTTCTGAACCAATTGGACAATATTTGGACTGGTTTTTACAACCACTAGTCCAAAATTGGTGCACCCACATAAGACACTACAGCATTTTTGACCATTTTGCAGGATGTCAAAATTCCAGAAAATGAGGAAGTCTGGTTTAGTTCAATTGATGTCACCGCACTATATACTTCGATCCCTCACGACGAGGGACTCGAAGCAATGGAGTGGTGCCTATTAAAGAACGAGATTGAGGGATCAGAAAAAAATTTCCTGATGGAAATTTTACATTTTGCGCTGTTTCACAGTTACCTAGAATGGGAAAAAGAGTACTATGCGCAATGCAGTGGGACCAGCATGGGCTTTGCTGGAGCACCGTCGTATGCGAACATTTTTATGTCCAAATTTGAGAACGATCACATCTTGGATAATCCAGATTGGAAGAGAGGACTGTTAGTCTATAAACGTTTTATAGACGACATATTCATCATGTGGAAAGGCAAGAAAGAAGAATTGGAAGCAAACATCGAGAGGTTAAACTTGATACATGAAAGAATCAAGTTTACACATGAAATTGATCAATATCAATTATCTTTTTTGGATGTGAAAGTATCCATAAAACAGGGTCAAATATGCACAAATGTGCATGTGAAAGAAACGGACCGCAACAGTGGGTTACATTACTCAAGCTTTCATCATCAAGCTTTAAAGCAACATCTACCAATGTCTCAATTTATCCGTTACAAAAGGATTACATCGGATCCCTTGGATGTTTCTGACACTATCGACAGACAGATCAAAAAATATGAAAAAAGAGGATACCCAAATAAACTATGACAAGAGTCAAAGACCAAAGTCATGGCCATGACAAGAGGGTCTCTATTAACAAAAAAAGATAAAGTTGACCAAAAACTCACAGTGTGTGTTCTTAAATATTCCATGCAGTCATCACAAATCACCAACATTATGAGGAAACATTGGGCTATCATAACTCAGGAACCTGACCTTCAACCTTTGTTTGCAGAACGGATAACATTTGCTTACAACAGACCAAAGAATTTAAAAGAATTGTTGAAGCGGGAAGAAAAGGAGTCTAATAAGAGAATGTACAAAGGAATGCGCAAGTGTGAGAACTGCACGCACTGCAATAATGTAATAACGGGATCATCCTTCACACATCCTAGAACTGGACAAACTATTCAATTAAAACATTCAAGCACGTGTGATACCAAAGGAGTGATTTACGGTATCAAATGCCCTTGTGGTAAATTATATGTTGGGCAAACGGAACGTAAAGTTAAGGTAAGAATAACAGAACACAAGAGTAACATTCGGCAAAAGAATATGAAATCCACAGTGGCAGCACACTGGACAGAAACAGGACATAACATCTCCCAGTTACGCTTCACTATACTAGAAGTGCTTGAAGCACGCCCAGACTTGGACACACACAAAATGAGACTTAGATCAGAATATTTCTGGACAAGGAAGATGGGGAGTCTTCAGCCGGATGGGCTTAATGACAGACTGGAACTAGCATGTTTTTTATAATCAATGAGAAAGACATTTGATTTGCCCTGTTATAACCTCAGTGAATAGAGTTTACCTGGGACAATACTAAATGTCACAATATAACTCACTGTGTTAAATAGTATGCATTGTGTACCAAGGTTACATTTCATTTGAACATGGCCGACAGTTATAACCTATCAGTTAATGATCACACTAATATGTATTGAACATCGTGGTCGCATTCCATTTCAAACATGGCTGACACATTATCGACGGGTATTCAGTTGTTTGGCCACTAGATGCTGCTTAGATAGAAAGCTTAGATTTCATTTCACCCACTTTTTGAATTTTGCCGTTCATTAACCGTGAATCTATTTAAGAGGCAGATAAAACACGAGAGAATCATGTACGTAGTTTGAACAGCGATATGAAATAGAGCATGTTTGGAAGCATAGTATATGCATTCTAGGAGGGTCATTCGATTTTTCAGTTATCATATGCGTTGATTTTTCAGTTATTATATGCGCTGATTTATTGACATGTAAATGCCGATATTTTGAAACTGTGGCAATCATGTGACCGCGAAACCAACCAATAAGAATAGATATAAGACCAGAACTTAGTACGCGATCTTAACCTGGCAGTCATTGGAGGAAAAGAGAAGCGGTTTGAAAGACAGCATTTTAGTGAGTAACTGACACGGAACGCTGGTCGCTCCGTTTTATAACCAACTGTGTAATATACAAATGCATTGTCACTCGTTGTATAGAGGTTATGTTGGTAAAGATTTATTTAGGCAAAGTTGAGAGTGTAACCATTTGAGTATCGCTGAGACAGTATGCATATTTATTACACGAAATTGACATTTTTTGAATCGCAGATGGATAATCACGTTTGTTTCATGGGACTTGTGATACTGTTTTACGTTTAAGTGATTACGTTGTATATAATGATGAACATAGCTTTGGGCTCAAAATTGTTTTTTTGATCTTTTCCATAGAGACCCCCGACGAAGGGTCCATCTGTACCCGAAATACATTGGGTTAATGTGAAATGCGTTAAAAAATTAAATCTGCTAATATTTGGAAAACGAGTTTAATGAGAAACTATCATTAAAAATTGAACAGCAAGATGGTATAAGAAAAAGATTTGTATGGATTTCTTTATTGAACAATGATGATTTAAAGAATAGGACCGTCTTTGGTCCACAGAAAAGTGTGCACTCCTCGAAATCGCGAGCAGTACCTCTGCTCTCATCTATGTTGAATTGCCTAAAATAGTAGCAGCAAGGGTCCCTTGAGATTTGCATGTCCAACGCAAACCTGATCTCCTCGAGCACCGCCTCCCTCCCAGTGTTTATGAAGCTTGGGGCGTTGCCAGAGTGGCCAGTAGAGTTCCTGGTGATGCACAATCGCTCCAGCAGTCAAAGAATTTTGGTATGTGAAGTTATGCGATTTTTGCCAGGGTCTTTTACCAGTATGTGGGGAGTTTATGCTGGGTTTCCCCATGCATGCATCTGTGGCGAATCTACACCCCCGATCAAACATTTTGTCCTAGAAGTTCTGTGAAAGTTCATAGTCCAGTTCTCTCTCCCAACAATTCCATCCTGGTCATTTTTCGCTATTAGGGGAATCTCTGAGCAAGGCATAGAGGGTGAATTTTTCCAGCCCTTTGATGTGGTTCTTTAGTCCTGTAAGGCCCTCCCTTCTCCCCCGTTCTTTGTGGGGTTAAGGACCCAGTGGCATCGCTGAGACTGGGCTGAAGGAGACCGGCATGAACGGTGATGCGGAGGGGATGGGAATCGTGGCCGGAAAGCTATGTTGTCCCACACCCGCAGGGTCACAGGAGTGCAGTCCCAAGCTTTATGGGTACTTTCTCATCCAGGGCACTTGCCACAGGGTAAGATCCCTTATGAGTAAATCCCTTAACATAAGGAAATACAGGGGCTTAGGCTGCTGCCATTACACTTACAGGCAGTTTTTAAGTAAATACTAATTACGTGTTTTTGAGAAAATGTAAGAATTCGAGGAATACAAGGGGCAAGATTACTTGAACTCACTTCTGAATGTAGTTGGGACAGTTGACTAGTCCCTTGTTACATTTAACTCGGTTCCAACTCCCTAAAGTTGCCTTGTTTTTGTTATAACCCAGATGTGCTGCTCTAAGCCTCTTACTTACTACTCATAGCCTCTTTTTGATGAACTGATAGTAAAGGTAAGTGACAGTTTAAAATACTGCGCAGCGGGGCATTTAAAAATGAAACGCTCTTTAATTCATCTTCTTGCCTTGCAGGATTGTTTAATGCTTTTGATGAAAATCGTGACAATCACATAGACTTCAAGGAAATCTCTTGTGGATTGTCGGCATGCTGCAGGGGACCTCTGGCAGAGAGACAAAAATGTAAGCGCAAACCACTGCTCATTACTCTTGAAATTAAGAAACGTCCGCCTTATAAAACAGATCCACTTTGTATTACTGACTTGAATGGTGGTATTTCAACTGTAAATGGCGTCCCCTGTGTGGGAAACAAACAGCTATTGGAGGATATAGTCACTTTACTGCAATATCTCTTTCGAATGTACACCCATTGTAAGCATAATTGTCTCCACCAGATTCATAGATAACAACATGATAGTTTCTCAAGTTACTTTGCTGTGTTTTATGACATTCCCGATGCCAGTACTGTGTATACCAAAACATGTTTGCATTAGATATGAATGTACATTTTTAATCTACATCTCTTAAACACTTTAAATCACTCTAACAACACATAAAGTAAAGCTGAACCAGAAAGTGTAAATTGCTGTCACTTGTGTTTTATCTCATGAGTCAGTAACAAAAACTGGATTTAAACCATGAACTGACTTTTGGTGTCCTTGCCAAATCAAGCTGAAATAGGCCCATAATCTGTAATCTTATTGCATGACTGAGTCATCTACAAATGTCATTATTTAAGAATATTATAAAGCGGAATATATATACTGAATATAATTGATTGACTTATATGATGTCCTAGTGTCAAGCCATCAATAAAAGATTGCTTTGTGTACAGGTGTAGTGCAGTTCTCAATATAGCTTGATAATGCAGAGCTTGCAGATCTTAAAAGGAATATACTTTGAGACAGGTTATCTGATGCTAGTGATTATTCAACTCTTTGGTCAATTTAAAAATCTACACATAATTGGAAAACGTACACACTGATGTATGCTTAATCGGTCAGAGTAATGGTCATTCCCTCTTCTATTCGCAGTAATAAATCTAGCCCCTTTTATTCTCCCATTTCTGTGACTCATTTTAATCATGTGCCTGTAAGAGCTACTAATTGAGTTTGCTGAACGCTGATATCACTGCTGAAATATGGGACTTCACAGTAGAATTTCCTAGGGATTCTTGGGTCCAATCAGGTCAAGAAAACATGCTATTTAGTGAGGTACAATGCTCTGTTTTGCGTTGGACCAGAGCTAACACTGTCGGATTTGCAACTAAGTGGGCAATTCTCTGTGTCCTGTTAGGTGCCCTTCCCGTTCTGTGTGAGCAAAGTGGAACACCACTGCATCTAACACTCGCTCTAGACTAAATGCCCTGATTAGATTCTCCTTACTCGCATGCTCTTTGTCCCATTGCCAATGTAGAAACATGTCCGCATGCACACCTGACAGACCTGTTTATTGGAGGGAAACAGGAAGGGCAGTCAGAATTAAGTCTACTTTACTGTGTGGGAAACACCCATACCGGAATAAATGGTAGATCAAGGAAATACAGTAAATGATCCTTAAAGATGGGTAGAGCGCATTACTACTCCTGACTGTAAATGATAAATTACAGCATGACAGTTTGTTCTCGAGACCTAAATGGGGGAGCCTCATGATGTAGCAAGCCACACACTATGTGGGTGAGGATTCCATGTCCTGTGTGACGTTTAAAGTAATAAAAAAGCTCAGAATTATATTATAATTCAAAAAGGATCTTTGTTTTTTCCTACATTTTGCAAATATTGTGTTTATATTTGGGAGGACATGTAGCTATTTTTTTAATTTTCTCTTGCTCCCCCTACAAGTAATTAGGGTTTTGCGGACGTAGTGTTATGTTATGCAACTTACTCCCATGTATTCACTCATTCTCCACTTGGTAATTTTTCTCAATTGAATGTCGCATATCAGTATCTGAAAGAGACACGTTGGTGATAGATTTCTTACCTTAGAATATCCCCAGGCGTCAGACTGGATCCGGAAAGTTTTGCTTAGCAGAACCCCTGCGCGTCAGAAGGTGGCGTCCTGCGGCACACGTCAGTCGCTGGCGTCATATGCGCCGAGAGGACGTCACGGAGACTACTTAGGCGCCCCCATGCACGCTGGCATCAAGTTCTTTATTTTTCCGCGCCAGTAAGCGCAGATCCGGTTAGAGCACGAACCCTAGTTATTTTTTGACAATCTTTTTGAGACTTTTGTCTCGTGTTGGTTTCTCTGGTGCACGTAGGGATGCCTGGTTTTAAGTCTTGCGGGACCTGCCGTCGAAATATGTCGGTAGCGGACCATCATGACCTCTATCTTTACTGCCTGGAGCGCGACCATGACTCCCGGTCCTGTCTGGACTGTAGGGCTATGGCCCGAAGGCTCTGAGGGAGCGGCACTGGAAGCTGCGGTGTACCCGCCTTACCCCACCGCCGAGGCCTGTGCCTTTCGTTGCTGGCAGAGGATAACTGGGAAGGGTTTGAGGACCTGCTTGCTCGTCAGTGTGATTCTGAGCAGGACTGGGGGGATGACTTGGAGGAGGCCGGTGGCCTCGATGTCTCTTCTGATCCGGGGCTTCTCTCTCCCCCGCCCACTGTGGAGGAAGGCGCCTCGTATACGGTGGTGCTCCGTCAGGCTGATGAGGTCCTTAACCTCGATCTCCCCACGGTGACCCTGAAGTCAAATCTCCTCACTGAGGTGCTCCAGCCGGCGTCCAATTATTCGGAGCCGCTGCTGCCCTTTAATAATGCCCTCACCGAAGTCTCGTTAGGCACTTAGTCACGGCCCGCCACAGGGGCCCCTGTGGATAAGAATGTAGCCAGGCGTCATTACCTGTCGCCGGGTAACCCTGCCTTTCTGACCATTCATCCTACACCCGAAAGTCCGGTCATTCAAGCTTCTACGTCCCAGAGTGCCTTTCCCACGGCTCCGCCAGATAAGGACTTTAAGAGATTGGAGCAGTTTTACAAGCGGTTGTTATCTTCAGCCAGCTTAGGACTGCGGTCAGTGAACACCGCATGCCTTCTGGGCCGCTATTCCCACGCGGTGTCAGATTCCGTGGCTGAGGTGTTACCCCGGTGCCCGAAAGAGGTCCAGACTGTGCTGTCTCAGGCTGTGGCTGAGGGCAAGGACGCGGCTAGGTTCGCCATTCGTTGTGGCTGGGACACCGCAGACTGGCGACACGCCTGGCTGTGGTCCACTGAGTTCTCCCTGGACGTCCAGAGTTCACTCATGGACATGCCTTTTGACGGCACTCGCCTGTTTGGTGATAAGGCCGACACGGCACTGGGGCGTTTTAAGGACTCTCGAGCTACGGCCAAGCCTGTGGGCCTTTCCACCACGCTCCCGTCCACGTCCTAGTTTCATTCCTTTTGTGGCCATTCGTTCAGCCAAAAGCCCACGCAGAACCAGACTCAGCGGGCTTGTGGGCGAGGCGCCCGCCGTGGGGGCTCCGGGGGCCGGTGTGAGGTTCAGTCCACCTCCGCCCCTACGACGTCTACCTCGAAGCCTTCCTAGTCAGAGCTTTGGGTCGCACCCCACACTAGTGGGTGGCAGGATTCGCCATCACCTTCCCCATTGGCGTTCCGTCACTTCCGACAAGTGGGTGTTGCAACTCATCCGGAGGGGCTACTTCTTCCCCTTCGAGTCTACCTCCCAACCATGCCACCTCCGTTCCACCGCATGTCGGGGGATCACTTTGCGCTTCTCCAACAGGAAGTCACGGCCTTCTTGGCCATAGTGGCCATCAAGCGCGTTCCTGAGCTGGAAGTAGGTCGTGATTGTTATTCCCACTCCTTTCTGGTCCCCAAGAAGGACAAAGGGGGCTTGCGCTCCATCTTGGACCTCAGGAACGTCAATCGCTTCCTCCGGAAGGAGAAGTTCAAGATGTTGACTCTGGCTCAGGTCTTGGCTGCCCTCGACCCTGGAGACTGGATGGTAGCATTGGACTTGCAGGACACATATTTTCACATCCCCGTCCTGCCGTCCCACCGGCGTTACCTGCGGTTCACAGTAGGCCAGGAGCATTTTTAGTTTGCGGTGCTCCCCTTCGGCCTTACCAGCGCCCCTCGGGTGTTCACAAAAGTGATGGCGGTGGTCGTAGCTCACCTGCGCAGGTCTGAGGTCTCAGTCTTCCCCTACCTCGACGACTGGTTGTGGAAGGCGGGCTTGCCCCAGGCAGTCGTCACCCACCTTCAGACTACGGCCAACCTCCTAAACTTGCTGGGGTTCTCCATCAATGTGCCGTAGTCGCACCTGAGTCCCTCTCAGAAGCTCCTCTTCATCGGAGCGGTTTTGGATGCGACGCAGTTTCGGGTTTATCCCCCCGAGCAGTGAGTCCGGCATATGCAGGCTATGATTCCAATCTTTCAGCCTCTATCCCGAGTTCCAGTCAGGATGACCCTCCGGCTCCTGGGTCTGATGCCTCCTGCATCCTGCTAGTGCAACATGCCAGGTGGCATATGCAGGCTCTGCAGTGGGACCTGAAGTTCCAGTGGGCACAGCATCAGGGCAACCTGTCTGATCATGTCCAGATATTGGAGAGCACTGCACCACACTTGCAGTGGAGGCTCATGAATCGCGATTGGGTCAATGGCAGATCCCTCTCCCTTCCGCAACAGGAGCACACAGTGGTGACGGATGCGTCCCTCAAGGGATGGGGAGGCCACTTAGGAGAGGCGGAGATCAGAGGCCTCTGGTCTCCGGCCGAGTCCCGGCTCCATATCAACCTTTTGGAGCTTCGGGCGATCCGACCTGCACTAAAAGCATTCCTTCCCTCTGTCCAGGGAAGTGTAGTTCAGGTGTTCACGTACAACACCACAGCCATGTGGTACTGTAACAAACTGGGCGGGTGGGGTCGTGGACCCTATGTCAGGAGGCTCTGCACCTCTGGACATGCCTGGAACATCAAGGCATTACCTTGGTGGTTCAACACCTGGCAGGTTCTCTGAACGCCAGGGCGGATGAACTCAGCTGCGGGTGCATGATGGATCACAAATGGTGTCTGAACTCTGGCGTGGCACAAGGTCTCTTTCTGCAGTGGGGAGAGCCTTGGTTGGATCTATTTGCCACCGAATAGAACGTGGAATGTCATCAGTCCTGCGCGTTGGAATTTCCAAGGCGGCACTGGCTCGGCAACGATTTTCGTTGCGAGTGGAGTTCCTGTCAGTTGTACACCTTTCCGCCTATACCACCTCAGCCCAGAGTGCTGAAAAAGATTCGGCGCGACCGGACCCAAGTCATTCTTGTGGCTCCGGATTGGGCACGAAGATACTGGTATCCCCAGCTACTCAGCATGGCGATCGATCCCCCGATCCGACTGCCTCTTCGGGAGTATCTTCTGTTGCAGCAGAAGGGGACCATCCTCCACCCGAACCCGTCCAGCCTCCATCTCCATGCATGTAGATTGAGCGACGACAGTTGACGGCTTTCGATCTTCCCCCTGAAGTCTGTGACGTCATTCTGGCAGCCAGGCATCCCTCCACTAAAACAGTATACGCCTGCAGGTGGAACAAGTTTGTGACATGGCTGTGGATCCCCTTTCTGCCCCTCTTTCCGAGGTCCTTTTGTTCCTCCTTTACTTGGCCCAGCAGGGCTCTGCTCTGGGCACTGTCAAAGGTCATCTTTCTGCCTTCTCCGCCTTTCTAAGGCTCCCTGATCAACCTTCTCTTTTTACGTCCCCGGTTGTTACCCGTTTTCTGAAAGGCATTATGCACACGTTTCCTCCCGTGACGTTCATAATGCCTCAATGGGACTTGAATCTTGTCTTGACATATCTGATGTGCGCTCTCTTTGAGCCCCTTCATAACTGTCCTTTACTTCTTCTCACTCTCAAGACGGCTTTCCTGATAGCTAGCACCTCTGCCAGAAGAGTGAGTGAGCTCCAGGCTCTTTCTTCTAAACCTTCTTTCCATTCTGTTCATCCCTCCCATCGTCCCCGTTCTGCGAACGGATTACTCAGGTTCAGGTCATCCCTTTCAGGGCCCTAGTTTTCAATGCACTAGTGGTCAGTATCTTGCTTCGCTCTGCGTTCCTGGCGCGGAAAGTCGTGTACAGAACTGACGCCAGCACGCATGGGTGGCGCCTAAGTAGTGTCTGTGACGTCATCTCAGCCCATACAACACCAGCGACGGACGCGGAGCCGCAGGACGCCACCTACTGATGCGCAGGGGTACTGCTAAGCAAAACTTTCCGGATCCAGTCTGGCGTCTGGGGATATTCTAAAGTAAGGAATCTATCACTAACTAATGTCTTTTACAGATGTATTGTTACACAAGTCATAACTTGTGCTTCAAGGTCTAGGATTCTCACAATGGTCCCGATTCACAAAGGTAGATTTTGTGATAAATATACATTTAAAACCAAATTGATAGTTTTTACATCTGCCAAGATTCCGCAGAGATTCCTGGGGGGGGAGAAAATATTTTTAGGAGGGCGTACCTCACCGACACATGTGAATAAATGTGTACTTTTAAATCCCTCCCATACAGTGCAAAGTGGGTGCTCCAAAGCATATGTTGCTTTGGAAGTTTGGGAATACTCAAAAATTTAAGTTTGTGGGTATTCCGAACTTCCTTTCTGACTCTGTCCCCGAAATAGATGGAGATTTCCTCCAGGGAGGGCAAGAGTAATGCCTTTTCCAGGATTGGCAGTGGAATAGCTCTCTCCTAGATTTGGTGTAGGAGTAGGGGAAGGGCTTTCTCCATGGGAAAAGTTGTTTTGCCATGGAAGATTAAGAATAAAAAAGTGTGGGGGCGTGGCTTGGCCAGCAATCATGGCCGACGCAGCTTGAAAACGCTCTGTTCGCCCTCCACCATAATCCGACGTTTATCCTACCCATCCTGACTTGTGTGCAGCTAATCCTTGGCGAACAGGACGGAAGTGTCATCCGGTGCGCCAATGGAGCCAAGAAAAGCTGTAAACCGGCGAAATGCGGGCGAAAGCTGAGTCCGAGAGGAGCGCACTGTGGCCTGAGCTCGGCATCCCCGTGCTGACTGTCTGGTCCTGTGGGGCTGCGACCGTGTTCGGGGTCGGGGCATGATGCTTACCTTGGTCGATGTGAGAGGGGATGCTGTGGGGTTCAGTGGGGGTAGCTGGTGGTCGCACGTCCTCTCCCCCGGGCCTTTGCCGGTGGAGGTTTGTTCTGGTCGCCAGACGGGGCATGTGCCGCGGATAGGCCTTTTGGGGCTTGTCCCAGCCCGCGTACCGGTCGGTGTAGGAGGCCGACTGCTGTGGGGCTTGGGGCGGGCGGGGGGGGGGGGGGTGCCCGGGCGCTGGGCACCGGGCGAGGTTGTTAGTCCGCTGTCTGGCAGTGCGGGTGGCGTTTTGCACATTGGGGCATGACAAGAAGCCCGCCCGCCCGCTATCCTTGACGCAGTGGTTGCCCTGGGGTACGGACCTGGGCCCGGAATCACTTCTGCGCCATAGCTGCCATTTTTGTTACTCCTGAGGCCTTGAGAACACTCCATGTGCCGTTGACCCTGGCATTTACCCGACATCGTCGATTTGTGCCCTATGACAGGGCTTAGGCTAAGTGGGGGAGGGCCCTGTGTAGCGATACTAGGACCTAGTGATCCACTATACCCGGCCTGCCAAGCTGCCGGTAAGGGCGCTTCATCTAGTTGTCAGGCTTTGGGGTGTTTCGCGTGCTGGCGGTCCGGTGAGTTCGGTTCCTCTAGAGGGGCCCGCTTTGCTGTTAGCCACTAGTCGCGAAAGCATCTACATCAGTTCCAGTGCAGCTTGCGGTCTGGGGTGGACAGAATCCGCGAGGACCGGCCGCAGAGCGCCCCCCTGGAGAGTCCCTACAGTGGTGAATTGGTGCTTCTACAGATCTCGCTGGAGTGGGAGCGACCAGAAACTGCTCGCACAGTCCACTAAAGAGCCCAACAATGGGGAAGGATAAACCTGGTGCCACGGGACGGAAACAGAGCACCTTTGACCAGTTTGCAACATCTGCAAGTGGGGGCCCTCTCCCTGGACCTGTCACGGATAACGCAGCCTTGCTGGCGGCCATTAAAAATGCAGGGGGCGCGTTGGAGGCCAAGATTGGCGCAGTGGGAACCGAGGTCTCATTTCAGTGACAGGACCTACGTAAGGCTGTTGATCGTATTACTGAGGCAGAGACGTGGGTGTTTTTAGTGGAGGTTACCATGCAGACCCTTCAACAGCAGGTCAATAAATTGACTGTGATTTCCCAGGAGCTTGCTGCCCGTGCCGAGGTTGCAGAATGCAGTGCCAGGCACTGCAATCTCCGCTTTGTCGATTTTCCAGAGGGCTGCGAAGGGAGCTTCATGACAAGCTTGCTCACGGCATGGCTTCTAGATTGGCTCCCGGCAGACAGTATCTCAGCATGCTTTGTGGTTGAGAGGGCACATTGGGTGCTGACATGAAAACCACCTCCTGGAGAAAATCCACGGCTGGACATTGCCAAGCTCTTAAACTATGCAGATTGGGACATGTGCTGCAATATGCCCGACAAAATAAAGACAAACTCGTCTTTGACTCAAGGCCTATTATGTCCGGATTACACCCGCCTGGTGCAGCAAAAACAACAGTCTTTCATTGCAGCAAAACAGAGGATACGTGAACTCAACATCTCTTACATGCTCCTGTATCCTACCAGGCTCAGAGTGATATATATCTCTAAAACATTCTTTTTGACTATCCTGAAGCGGTCTTCGCCTGGTCCGATGAAAGGGCCCATCTGAAACCACATTCTCCGCAGCTGCTGGAATCGGATTCCCCTGTGTGCTCGCAGCTGAATCGATCACGTAGAGCGCAGTCCAGCCGGCGGCATTGCTCTGGCTCTTAACGTCGATCCTCTAGTCCTGTGAAAGCTTCTTGACCGATCCACAGCTGTGATATCCTTAGTCATGTATAACGGACTGTTCGTGGGTTGGATTTGCCCTGATCAGTATGCACTGAGCAGAGTTGGCTGTTACACATGGTGGTTGACCTGCACGGCCACTAGCTCCCCAAGGTTCGTGTTCGGTGGGGGGGGTTGGGATCTATTGGCGAGGGCTCCTTGGGGTCCGTGGTTTGGGTCCTGAGGTTCCCCTTACCGCAACAGATGCTCCTTGTTTTTGGCAGTATCGGGTTGGGGGAACGGGGTTGTTGACGGTTGGAGGGTTTCATAATTGTAAGGTTGGCTTTATTGTTGTTTGTACACGTAGACGCACATCCTACTCCTCAATAGGCAAACTACTGCTCCTGGACTCAGACTAGATACATGGCTCATTCAGCAGCGACAGCTTCCCATTTAGGCGACATGACGGTGGTGTCATGGAATATCCGGGACCTGCTCAATAAAGTAAAACGGGGGCTATCCTTCGGCAAGCCAAGCGTTATGGGGCAGATATTCTCCTACTACAGGAGACTAACCTCCTAGGCAAGAAGGCCCAGTGTTCAGCTAGATTCGGATTCCAACAGGTCTTCCATGCAGGGATCAACAGGGAATTCCTGTGGGACCGCCATCCTTCTTCATACCCGTGTTCCTTGCCTCCTTACTAAGCATTGGATGGGCCCTGGGGGCCGGTATGTTCTCCTGACGGGGACGCTTCATGGTCAACCGCTCATGTGGAGTAGTGTGTATGCTCCTCCACCCCTCAGGGCTACGTTTGTGGAATGCCTAGCTTGGCTGTGGGGTGAGCTCCCTGGGGGTCTGACTCTGTTGGGGGCTGTTTTCGTTTGCTGGGATGCTGGGTTTGGTGGACCTGTGGCGCGCATATCCCCCTGCAGAGATAGGCTATACGTACATATCGGCGGTGCATGGATCTATGTCCTGCTTGGATTATATGTTTACACTACAAAGTTATGTCCACAGGTTCTGCCAGATCTCACATCATCCAAGAGGGTTATTCGATCATTGGCTGGTCACGGCGACACTCCTCCTAAATTTTCAAAAAACCCCGTTCAGATGGCGGATGTCCTTGTGGCATCTACCTGATCCAGATTATCAGGAGTGCCTCACCACGGCAATCCCGGATTATCTCTCCTGGAATGTAGATTTGTGCTCCTTCAAGAGCTACCCTGTGGGAATCCTGAAGCCCACCATTAGAGGGGTGGACATTAGCTATAGGACTAATGATAAACGTAAGCGTTCAGCCCAGAGGTCCGTACTTGAAACTGGGTGTGCGTCCCTGGAGGCGAGGTGCTCCTGGGGGCCCCCCTCAGCCCAGTAGAGGGAATTTATCCCTTGCACAACAGCAGCTACACCACCATTTGACAGAGGAGGTGAAGGACATCTGGCTGGCATCCCAGCACAGGATATATCAATGATGGATAAATCTTGTAAAATGCTGCATAGATTGTCAAGCCTGGCAGGGCCCATCCATGGTCCCCTCCATCAGGGGTAGGTATGGTGTCCTGCGTACTGCACCCGCAGAGGAGGTAAAGGAATTTGCCTATCACTTTTCTGCACCCGGGTTGTGCTCCGGGTCCGAATGGGTTCCCTGTGGAGTTTCTTCGCTCTCATATGGCTGCGTTGAGTCCGCATTTGCTGGACATGATCTATGAGGCCCTTGAGCTGCGCCTGCTGCCCAGGGTTTGGTGTCAGGCGGAGATGGTCCTCTTTCTGAAGCCTGGCCGCCCACCAGAGGTTTCGTCCTCCTATCGCCCTATTTCCTTAATAAACTTTGAATCCAAAGTACTGGGGAAGGTCCTGGACGATCCTTTGCGGGCATGTATTCAGGACCTGATGCACCCAGACAAGTCTGGCTTTATGCCGCATCGGGCCACCCGAAATAATATTTGCCGGGCTCATAATGCCATGGCGATGGCTCCCGAGCTGAGACGTCAAGCTGCCTTACTCCTAGCAGACATGGATAAGGCTTTCGACACTCAGCTGGGAGTTCCTTTTTCAACTTTTGAAAGGGATTCATTTTGGTCCACAATTCTTTGCTTCCTCCTCTACACTGAACCTATGTCCTCTGTACGTTTAGCTGGTCATCGCTCCCCCTTATTTCAATTGGGTGGGGCACACGTCAAAGTTGCCCCCTATCCCCTCTTTACCCAGGAGGTGGATCCCTTGGCTTTGTGGGTTCGTAGTGACCAAGTGCTTAGAGGTTTCAACTGGCCGCGTTCACAACTGGACTGCATTGCGCTCTGCGCGGATGATGTTTTGTTTATTATGACCGACCCCTGGATCTCGAGCCCATGCATTCTGCAGATCCTTTGGGTGTTTGGCCAGAACCCTGGGCTTCATGCTAACCCTACTAAATCAGTGTTGTTTCCGGTGTATGGCCATCAAGGTAGGGGCACCTGGGCTTCCCTGTTAAAACACCCCACAAAACGGTTTCAATTTTTGGCAGTATTTGTGTCCCCCTGTCCGCAGACTTCGTGGACACGCAATATCAACCTACTCCCTGTCAATCTCCGTGAGAATACAGCCGTCTGGTCATCCCTACCGCTTTCGTTGTACGAGCGGTCGGCCATATTCAAGATGGTCTCGCTCCCCAGGGTCTTTACCGTCTACAGAATTTCCCTCATCACATCCCGCAGGCCTGGGTCGCACAAATTAATGCTGTACATAATAAATTCCTAGGGGCAATTAATGTGGCACTTCAGACATGTACGCAATCTACCTACTGTGGAGGCATCGCGGCTGCCGATGTATACTCCTACTATGTTGCGGCGCATATGTTAATCGTTAACGACTGGTGGTATAATCCACCTACAGACCCGTTGTTCACACTGGAGCATGCGTCTATGGAAAGGACTCCTCTCCTGCAGCTCTTCTACAGTGCCCAACGCCTTGATTTTTTGCCACATGCTAGTCGAACAATGATCAGGCTGTGGTGGTATACGGTCCGCCGAATGGGTTGGCACATGCGGCTGACCCAGGCAACGCCCCTATGGCACGACACTTATTTACTTCCAGTGTCTGCACTGAAAGGGTTCTGTCAATGGTACCTGATTGGTATTTCTACTTTGGGGGATGTTATGCGGGGCACCGTGTACAAATAATTTCAGCAACTGCAGGAAGAGTTCAATCTTGACAAAACTCAGTTCTGTAGGTACCGCCAGCTGCATCATGCCTTGACTCCCTCACTCACCAATATATCTGACCTCCCTGAATTTCACCCGCTGGAGGGTGGACTTCTTATGGGGGATCTCGGAGCCCACAAAATACAACACAATGCGTTGTCTAACACTGACAACACATTCCAACACTGCTTTACACAAAACAAGGAGAGCATGGCAGGATGACATTCCAGACTTAACGGATGATGATTGGGCGGAGGTGATAGCCAGTCCCCGTGGTGCTGCGGTTGCTTCCACATTCCATCTCATACCGTTTAAATATGTGCACCGCTTGTATTATACCCGTCTCCGTCTTTGGAATATGGGAGTAGTGGCATCCGTACAGTGCTTACGATGTAACAGTGAGGAAGGGACATTTCTCCATACGGCATGGAACCGTGTGGCGCTACAGCCCTTTTGGCGTAAGGTATAATCCTGCCTTACACACTATCCCAGTTTGTTTTTACTTCAAAGTACGCAAGATATAGGTGGGAACCGATATAAACAGCATCTTCTCTTTCTCTCCCTCACAATTGCCAAACGTGATCTTGCCCAACTATGGAAAGGCACCTCTCCACCGACACTGGGGAAGTGGCGTAGAGAACTAGATAAATGCATGGGTGCAGAAATGGCAGTCTTCCGAGCGAGGGGTTGTCCCCAAAAGCAAAGGAAAATTTGGTCTTGTTGTGCCACATATCTGGGCATAGATCTTCCTCCTTTACCATCACAATCCCTGTAATAGAGGGTTCCTGGGAGGTTTACAGACTATAATGTACGTTGTATTCTCTTGTCTATTTGGGTGTGCTGGGGAATTGTCATTTGCTTGCCAGTTTTCAGTGTACTGTTATTGTTATTTTTTGTTATATATACAAATTGTACACATTGATATCTTCACGTTTTGCAAGTTCTTACTTATGTATCTCTATGTGGATGTTGTTGGGCTCTTGTCCTTGTGGTACTTTCATTCCCCCTCAACGGCCGTATCCACTAAGGAGACCGCCACACAGAGATTAGGAGCCAACAGGAGCAGTCACCTGACATTCCTAATAGTACACCTAGAAACATCTGCCTGGCATAGCTTTTCAGGAGTACTAATGGGAATATTGCTGGATACTAAAAAGTAGTAAATCTGCACATAGAAACAAATCTGTGTGGCAGATTTACTACTTTTCTTTTTGTGAACCGGGCTCTATGAATGAGCCCAGATAACAATGTGTCTGAAACATTTCAAGATGTTTTTCATTGGTTAAATATTTGTGAATCTGTCATAACCAACTTTAGCCTGCTAGCTACATAGTTTGTTATAATGAGATTTTATGGACTGACTGCATTCGGAATTTAGAAACGGAGGTGAATGGTATGTTTACTTTTTGGTAACTTTTAAATATCAATATTTATTTTTTATGTAATTTTTACAAATGCCTGTGGGCTAAATTGTTCAATACTACCCAAATCGTTTTCAGTTTAAAGAAAACTTTTCATTTGAAATTATCATGTTTCCATTGGTTTGCTGGCGAAAGCTTAAAATGTAATTCACCTAGTATACATATTGTGCCTTTTTGGCATTGGCCTTTGTTAAATAGGTTGCTGGATTAGCTTGTTGCAACAAGGTCAATAGTTCTAGTCAACTATCATGCATGCTCCCCTCTTCTTAATGTTCTGCACAACTTATTTGGCCTCACATCATAAATATTTATGGCCTAAGTGTATTTTATGGGGTTGCTGTGGGATGCAAAGTTGAATTCAAGATGCAAGCATGATTTACCTATAGAAAAAGCATTATTGAAATAATCGCCTTCAGTAAATATATGTTGCTATACTCTAAAAGCTTTCTGAAACTTTTTATGTTAAATCTTTAAATTGATGTTTTTTTAGAAATGTACCTTGTATAAGCTTCCACATCCTCACCATTTATTAGGAAGAAATGCTTGTCTTGATCAGTGTCGACAGTACCTTTCCTGTTACATACACCTCTAGCCTGACCTAACTGTCTTACTAGTAGCACTTTGATTTGTCATAGGTTTGAAGCAATGACCAATAGCATTTTAAATAAGGTTTTCTCAAAGTTAAATAGATTGATCTCTACTTTTTCAGTCCACACTTCCTTTACTTGCAGCCATGAGCTGTGCTTTCCTCATTCAGATGAAAGTTGTAGTACTGTTTTCCTCAAATTTTATTTTATTTCGCTTCTCTGCATTTAATTTTAATATTTATTTGGTGTGAGCAGTGGACCAAAGCTAAGGATTCACACTGAGGAGGTTAAATAAATGCAATTGACTGCCCAGTTGTTTGTGAGCAATAATGCAAATAACGCACTGCACCCAAATCTCATGTCCTACTGGCAGACAAGTAATTAAATTGTCTCTGCCTCAGATTCTTTCTAAACCTACAGGGAAACAGTTAGTAATGTCAGCATTCAAAACTTTCTGATTGACTGAACTAATCTCTGCCTTTGTTACAAAGCATAGTTATATCACCCATGTCATCTCCCAAGAAGCTTATCAGCTTTAATGATTGATTTATGTTTAATCTAAAAATAATTATGTATTTTTCATTTAGTTTGTTTTAAGGTTTTTGATATTGATCGGGATGGAATTTTGTCCCGGGATGAGCTCAAAGAAATGGTTATTGCACTTTTGGAAGTCTGGAAAGATAATCGCACTGATGCCATACCTGTAAGTTTATAAAATGGTAATTTGTTTATTAATTAGAAACATTTTAAGTGTTAATATAAATACGAGACTGTGAATCCTGTGATAGCATACCTGGTTCTTTTATGTGTTCACTGTATTCTAATAAATTAAAATATACAATGCAAGTTAAAATGTTTTTAATACAGGTATATTTAAATATTATAAACTGAAATCCTGAGGGCAAGACAAACGTGGAACAGGAAAAAAAATTTTGAGTATCAAAATTCATTCGGAATCATATAAGTGTATTAAAAATACATTGATGATGCAAACTCGCCAAATCGCAATAGAGAGGAAGGTGGTGGGAGAAAAAATTCTGATTATTAGATGAATAGAGATTTAGGAAAGATGAGCAAGATATAAAATCAAACCAAATCTGAATTTGAGGCGCCTCTTTGATGAGCTTCAAGTTAAAACTAGGCCTAGGCAGTAAATTCCATTCCACTCGCGGAATTTGGGTAAGTTCGCGTTCCGCGGAGAACGCGAAATTGTCCAAAATTCCTCGTTCCTCAATTTTGCGACATTTTTTGCTTGTTCGCGTTCTCAAAATGCATGTTTGCAAGATATTTCCCCCCGAGCACGCAAACAGTGATTGCGAACAGGAAAAAAGCATTGTGAACAAGCAATTCTGCATGTTCGCAGAATTTCTGCATGTTTGCGGGGATTTTTTACTGGTTCGCAGAGATTTGCGTAACGCAATTACGCAAATTCCACCCACCCCTAGTTAAAACACTATTTTATTATGTTGATCTAATGTAAAAGGGCCCCAGTTTCTAATCTCAGTATTAGAAAGAGAAAAGAGAAAGTGATCCTGAATGGGAACCTGTTTTGGTTGTAGAGAAGATAATTCAACTTAAAAATCATATGTTAGTTAGCCGCTTTCTTAAAATGTCAAAGCAACTGCTGGGATCCATAATCTGCTCTAGCAAAACCTAATAGAACAAATACATCGACCTATGAGTATGGAGAAAATCGTACGTTGGTGTCTTATGTTTGAATATGATGCATTTGCTTACATTTATAATGTGTCTTCGTTCCTACTGCTTTTTTAAACGCTGAGTAATATAAAGAAAGCTGTTAGTCTACGGATAGCTTGATTTTGGTTTTTTGATAGTACTTCCCTGCTCTTGGCAACTCAAAATCATATTCACTAGATACAAAAATAATAGCTAGAATATGACCACATATGCTAGATCAGCCAGCTAAACCGAACTTACAGCAAACATTTTATTTTGTTAATTTCCTTTGCCATTTTGATGTTTCAGAATGGCAAAATGTTTACAGTTTATTAACTTGTAAAAACATGGAAGTAGTCTCATATTAAAGCCTCATCTTTCCATCTCATGAATCTGATAGAGCATGATTGTATAAGCTACGTTTTGGGTTTATTTTGGTGTTATGCAAGTAAAAACCAAGTTCTTCATCATTCAATTGCAGATTCTGATAAGGTGTGGGATTTTGTGGTAGAGGCATGCTTGTTCTAACCAACATTGGATTGTATTTTATTGCTTCATAATTAACTAGCAGCCCGCCCCGACGTTGTCCGGGGATGAAATATAATGTCTGCAATGGTTGTAATAGGCAAGGCAAATTTATTTCAAAACTTGCCTGTGCGTCCGCTCAGAAGCCCCCGTTTGGTACCGCTGAAGGTAAGTGTGTGCTCTTTTGTTTATTGTCCTTGCCCCAATATTCGAACGTGTGTGTTCGCTCCAGCCGAGCCCCGATTGCATTAACTTTTGGAATTGGTCCATTCCATCACTTGAGTACCACCCTCCTTTTTGCAAACAAACGCCAAAGCTCTGTATTTCCGCTCACCTCAGGAGATCTTTTTCACATACCCCAGTAAGTCTGTAATAGGAGTAGGCACATCTACTATGTGTGTCATGCAAGATATGTCTTTAAACACGTGGATCCAGTATTGTGAAATAGGCAGGCAAAGCCAGTCACAGGTAAGTATCCTCTTCAGAATCCCTTGTGCCCAAAAATGAATTCCTCACTGATGTCCTGCTTGGAGTCTGGACCATGCCCTGCATAGGCCTTCCCGTGCACAGGATTATCTCCCACTGCCATCATCCCGCTCCCAAGAATGCAGCCTTCCTTACTCTGCTCCCTACTGTTGAGAGCTTGATAGTCCAAGCTTCTACATCCAAGATTAACCTTGGCGCACTCCCTACCACACTCCTGGGTAGGGAAACCAAGGGACTTGACACTATTGGCAAAATAATATTTTCTCCCGCCAGCCTGGCACTGCGGTCTGTGAACACTACATGTGTATGGGGCCGAAGGTTCCAACATGTATGGGATTTGGCTGCGCAAGTGTTGGCTATGGTCTTGGAGGAGGCCCAAGCCATACTCTCCCATGATAATCCTGATGGTAGAGATGCAGCAAAGTTGACTATTCGCTGCAAATTGAATACCATTGACTTGATGGGCAGAGCCATTCCTTCTATGGTGGTGCTTACACGTCACACCTGGCTGAGGGCAACTGTTTTTTGGGGGGATGTCCAGCGGTCTAATTGATATGCCCTTTTTTTGTCATATGCCTCTTTGGCAACTAGGCAGATTTGGTGCTTCAGTGTTTTAAACATAGCAGGGACACTGGTCCGTCATTGGTGCTTACTTTGGCCCCACGACAACCGCAATCTAATTTCTGCTTCATCCATGCCTACAGTAGGAGCTATCAGCCAGGTCCATTCATTCATACCACCACGGCCACAAGGCACCTCAGTCCTTTCATGGCTGTGGATGTGGGTCCAACAAGTCTCGTGGGAATCAAGGCCAGAGGTTTATCCATTCTGCTCACCTCGACAGCTGCAGCCTCAAAGCCCCTTTAATATGCCCTCATACTATCATGGAGAACTGGTTGGCGGCAAAGTACAAAACTACCTGTCCCAATGGAAGACTTTAACGTCAGACAAATGGGTACTTCAGATCATCCCTGAATTGGCTGACGGAGGACCACCTTTCACTTTAACAACCCAAAGTGCAGGCTCTGCTTGCCAAAGGAGCCATTGAGAGAGTACCAGCATCAGAAGGAGGTTATGTTTGCAATTTTCGCTATATTCTGGGCCAGAATAGAATGGAGGCCTCCATTCTGTCTTAGATCTACTCCCTCTCAATTACGTCCTGAAATAGGAAAAGTTCAAAATGCTCACTATAGCTCATCTCCTGGCTAGATAGGACCGTGGAGACTGGATGGTAGCACTAGACTTGCAGGACGCATACTTACATATTCCTATTCTGCCGGCACACAGAAATAACTTGCGGTTCATGGTAATTTAGGAGCATGTCCAATTTGCAGTGCGCCCCTCGAGTGATCATCAAGGTGATGGTGGTGGCTGCAGCCCATCTGCAGAGGTTGGGGATTTCAGTCTTTCCCTACCTTTATGACTGTCTGTGAAATTCAGGCTCACCCCAGGCATTTTTCTCCCACCTCCAGACTGGGGTGGAACTTCTGCAATCGCTAGGGCTCTCTATCAACAAACAGAATTCACACCTGACTCCCTCTCAGATGTTTCCTTTTATTGGAGCCATTCTGGACACAGTACAATTTCACACTTCTCTTCCTGAGCAGCGAACCCAGGATGTTCAGGTTATCATCCAGATGTTGCAACCTCTATCTTGGATTTTGGTGTAACTGGTTCTGTGGCTGCTGGAACTCAAGCCCTCCTACATCTTACTGGTAAAACATGCCTGCTGGCTCTGCAGTGGGAACTGATGTTCCAGTGGACTCAGCCTCAGGAGAATCTCTCTGACCTTGTCTAGATATCGGAGGGAACAGCAAAAGATCTGCAGTGGTTGCTGATAAAACAAGATTGGGTCCGCGCCAGACCCTCTCGCTTCCCCACCCAGAACTCACAAGGATCACAGATGTCTCACTTCTTGGTTTTGGGAGCCATCTGGTACAGGTGGAGATCAGATGACTCTGGTCTCTGGCATAGTATCAGCTCCAGATCAAGTTGTTGGAGTTGAGAGCAATATGCCTGGCATTAAAAGCTTTCTTCAATCCACTGAGGGGGTGCTGGTTCAAGTGCTCATGGACACCACCACCACCATGTGGTACTACAACAAACAGGGCAGAGTGGGGTTGTGAGCCCTGTGCCAGGAAGCCATACACATTTGGACTTGGCTAGAACATCAGGATATCTTGCTGGTGGTTCAACATCTGGCAGGCTCTCTGAAAGCCAAAGCGACCAAATTAGGTTGTTGATGCCTAGCTGATCACGATTGTCGTCTCCATTCGAAGGTAGTGCAAAGTCTTCTCAGAGATTGTAGAGAACTTTGGTCAGATCTATTTGCCCCCACCGAGAATGTGCAATGTCAGCACGTCTGTGAGCTGAAGTATCTAAGCTACCTCTCGCATTAAGATTCAATTTGTCCTGAGTGGTGCTCAGGCCTCTTGTGCACTTTTCCACTGATACCACTGTGGCCCATAGTTCTCAAGAAGATCAGGAATGACCGGGCATAAGTCATTCTTGTGGCTCCAGATTAAGCACAGACAGTATGTTATCCCGAACTTCTGAGCATGGGCATAGGGCCTCCATTCAGGCTGCCTCTTCAAGAGAATTTCCTGTCTAAACCGGAGGGCAGTGATCTGCACCTAAACCTGCACACAATACAACTTCATGAGTGGAGATTGAGTGATGACAGCTGAGAGTTTTCGATATGCCTCCTGAAGTGTGTGATACCATTGTAGTAGCCACTAAAACTGTATATATATGCCATTGGGAAAAATTGTGGCTTAGTGTGCTGCCAAATCTGTTGATCCTCTGTCTGCACCAATAGCTAACGTTCTCCTGTTTGTATTGTGCCTTGCCTGGCAAGGCCTTGCTTTGAGCTCAGTTAAAGGTACCGTTCAACCATCTCTGCTTTCTTGTAGCCAGATGAACCCACCCTATTCAAGTGACTTGTCGTAACAGAATTCCTGAAAGGTTTACAACACTTTTTCTCCCACCCCTTTCAATATGTCCCAATGGAATCTTAATTTTTGTCCTCACTTTCCCGATGAGTTCAACCTTTGAGTTTGGGCACAGGTGCCCTCTATAATTACTCACTATCAAAACAGTCTTCCTAGTGCCAATTACATCCGGAAGGAGGGTTAGTCAACCAAATAAGGTATTACTAAAAGTAACTATCTTGCGTGTGTGTGTGTGTGTATGTATGTATGTATGTAAGGGAGACGCTTCGAGGAGCGGCGGCAGTGGCAAGGGGGCCGCGCAACAAAGACTACTTGACCCAGGATCCTTTGAGGGACACCGGCATCTGGAGCAGCCCTCCCTTCCCGCCCGGAGCATTTTACAAACAGCTTGTGCCTCCCGCTTCGCGGGTGACGCTTCGAGGAGCGGCGGCAGTGGCAAGGGGGCCGCGCAACAAAGACTACCTGACCCAGGATCCTTTGAGGGACACAGACATCTGGAGCAGCCCTCCCTTTCCGCCCGGTGCGCGTAAAGCCCAGACATAATTTCTGCCTCGCGGACGCGCGCGGGTGTAAGGCCGGCTAAGCCCGGGACAAGGGCGGGACCATCTGTTGCCATCAGGGGCCAGCAAAGGCCGGGCCGGGCCACCCCCCTTGGTCGTAGATATGGGGAACCGCAAGCTCATCAATGTTGAAGGCGAAGGTAAGAAAGCTAAAGTCCCTAGGAAGTCTGAGTCTATAATTTCTTACCTAACATCGGCAGTAGGGGTTCTTAGTGCAGAAATTGCTAATGCAGAGAAAGAACTGGGCCTGAATATCGCCCCTACCACTTATGATGCCTCTGATACTGCACCTAAATTGGATTTTGTTCCCTCTATTCCACTTGAGCCCACAGTAGTGATTGCGAACCCTCCCAAGGCCCCTCAAATCGACCAAGATCCGACTGAGGCTGCCACCCAGGATACTGAGGAGCTTATTCAGGGTCAAGACTCTTTAGGACCGAAGGGGAAACGAAGGTACACTAAAAAAAAACGCAAGCGAAATAAACCTAGTATGGTCACCGAAAATGCTACAATTGACTCAAGGCTCCCGGCTCAGCTGGCAGATTTGGTGGAAGGGCTGTTTGAATCTTGGCTGGAGCCGGCCCTCGTGAACATTGCCAAAGACATTGTGGACACTCTAAACTCATGTGTGGCTAGCCTATTAAATAAATGCAAACACATTGAATCTTTCACCTGAGGCTGCGCCTTTAGTAGCAGTTCTAACTGGGGTTCCCCCTAATAATATTGGTGCAGTGGAAACCGAGTTTGATCTTTTGAGGAAGGCTCAATTGTGGTGTTCCCAACGTAGCAGTGGAGGAGCTGACATCACCTCGCATATTATTTTTGCTAGACGGGTTGCGTGGGTAGGGAGGAGAAGTAAAAGTATACCTGGTGATTGTGTGGTTGTAAATTTTAACAGACCTAATGTGGCTGATAGACTGTTTTGGGACTGATCTGAAATTATGGCCTCTGGTATTAGGCCGCTTCTCCTTGGTTATTTTTATCCCCCGGTATCCCATACATATAGAAGTTCTTATAGATTACATGTTGAAACAACTAGAAGCCCTCAATCTGAACTGGCAGTCATCAACAATAACACATACCAAGCTCAGCAGACTTCATTGAGGAAGGAGAGAAGGAGCTCACTTTCCCAATGCTCGATGGGTACTCATTCTACTCAAAGGCCCACAGATCCAATCTTGTCAAATAGGTTCATACCTTTCTCCAATATGGAAGTTAATGATTGACTACACAAGACAGAATCAGCCCCTTTAGGTTGTAACAAGGCGGTAGTCCATTCCTCTTCCCGTAAATTCCTTAGTTGGAATATAGCAGGACTAAAGAATAAATGTACTGATGAGAGATGGAAAAATGTTGTCAAGCAACATGACATTATTGCTTTACAAGAGACCTGTGACACAGATAATAGTTTTTGTCTAGATGGGTATTCCAGTTTTGCTGTGAAGGCAGTTCCGGGGCTAGGGGTTAGACCCAAAGGAGGATTGCTTATGTTTTTTTCATTAGAGCTATGTGGCTCTTTTAAACAACTTGAGCTGTCTTCAGATAATATTCTAATCCTGGAATGGACAGGCCCCAATCACCCAACTACTCTCTTGATTAATTTCTACAATGCCACGGAGAAGGATTTGTGTAACCTACACCTTAACTCCCTGGCAGGTTTTTTAGAGGACTATAAACTCTTATATAACACTTCATTCGAAACCATACTGATGGGAGATTTTAACATTCATCCGTGTAGCTAGGAATGCCTGGAAGATCAGCAACTAGGCCCCGCTGGATCCATTACCACACACTTTGAACATAGCCCACAGGGGGAAGCTCTTGAGGACCTATTGGCTAGTATAAATTTGTTTGAGGTAGACGGTTTTGGGGGGAGAGAATAGGGCTCCGACATTCAAAGGAAGAGACTCAGACACGGTAATAGATTTTATTTTTGTTTCAGCAGGTTTGGTAAATAAGGCCACCTTATATGAAGTAGTAGTCTCTGTTTTCAGTGACCACAATCCTCTTGTTCTGGCTCTGGACTTGGGGGACGTAATAATAATTAGACGGGAGCTGATTACGATAAACACCAACACTCTGACTCCCAAGGATCAGGCCAGGAGGCTTAACTGGTCTAAGGTAGTTCCAGACACCTTTATGTCGGACCTTCTCACTAAGGCAGACGTGGACTTTGCAGTCTGCCTAGATAGCACAGCCACTGGTAACGATATTAATGGCGCCTATGTCGCCATCTACACAAGAATCAATCAGGATTTAAAAACCAAATCCAGGAAGAAAGAGTCCAACCATCCTAGGAGGTTCGATGCTAAATGTTCCAAAGCACATAAGGACCTTCTACAAGCCCTTAAACTGAAACCACGGAATAGTGAGCTCATTGCCAGGATGAGAAATACCTATAAACTGGCTATGTCCTGTAGGAAAAAGGCCATTAAAAACGAGGCCTGGAGTAATCTAATTTCTACAGATATCCTAAAGGATAGCAGCAAAGTTTGGGCCACAATAAATCACCCTTTCTTCTCCGGGGCTGATAACACCGTTATGGACTGTGTGATCCCTGATGATCTATGGGTATCCCACTTCAGTAAGATTTATGACATCGAGGAGTGTTTACCCGTTATAGCTACGGGTAATACTTCATTGTCCTCACCCCCGTTACATTTTGAGATGGCCGAGGTTTAAAGGGCGATAGAGGAGACGTCTAAAAATAAGGCTCCAGGCCCAGACTGAGTCCCAGCGGATCTCTATAGGACACTCCCAAAATTCAGGGCAAAGATACTTACAAACGTCTTCAACTCCTCAAGTATCAGTGGATTCCCCCTATCCTGGGCAACATCGTTTATAATACCTGTGTTTAAAAAAGGTTTGAGGAGTGACCCCTCTTGTTACAGGCCCATCTCTCTGATTGACTCTGCCGTTAAAATCTTGGGCACAAACTGGAAGATTACCTGGAGAAAAGGGGGTCCTCTCCAATATCCAATTCGGGTTTAGGGCAAAAAGAGGAACCTTAGATCAGTGTCTAAACCTGCAGATGCTTATAAGCAAATATACCCAGGCGAAGGAAGGTATGCTTTACATGGGGTTTATGGACCTCTCTTCAGCCTTCGACCTGGTAAACCGGGAGAAACTTTGGCTAATTGTATCCAATTTAGGTTTAGATCCATCCTTGGTTAACTTTCTAGCGACCCTTCACCAAGGACTCTTGGCGACAATCGGAGTTAAGAAGGAGGGGGGTTGCACTAGCCATTTTAACTCCAGGTGAGGTGTCAGGCAGGGGTGTATCCTGGCCCCCCTCTTGTTTACCCTATATATAAATTCATTGGACAAACACCTAGAGGGAGCCACCCTGGATGTTCGGCGTGTGGGAGACTATGCAGTCCCAGTCCTTCTTTATGCGGACGATGCGGTCCTATTAGCCCGCACTGGACTGGGGCTGCAGAGACTCTTGGACGCCTTTGGTGGCTTCATGAGGTCACTAGACCTACAGGTAAACAGTAAAAAGTCCCATGTCATGGTGGCAGGCAAACGTCCTAAGGCCCAAAAAATAAAACGTTTTGCCTGCAACGGGGCGGAGATATCCAGGGTATCGGTTTTCCCATATTTAGGCGTCATTTTTGACGAAAAGGGTAACTGGGCCCCCCAATTAAATGCCAAAAGTATAGCTGTCGCAAGATCAACCTCAGCTTTATTGGGCTTCGCAAAACGTCTGTGATCGAGGCCCATAGAAGCTCTTTTAACAGTCTATAAATCCAAATGCTTGTCCATAGCACTGTATGGTGCCTCACTTTGGGGCTACTTACCGCTAGGTAAAATGCAGATCATGGAGAATAAGTTTTTAAGGTAATTACTAGCTGTCCCTCAATCTACCCCTGTATTTTCCCTGCACTCGGAGTTAGGTCTGAGATATATCACGGATCTCTTACAGTTGGCCCCATTGTCCTGTTGGATTAAACTTGGCCTAATAGTGAGATCACATTGAACCACTCAATTTTAAAAGATTGCATGGCGTTAGACAAGGCTGACAAAATACCCTGGCTAGTGTATATCATAAACTCATTTTGTAAATTGGGTCGACCTGAACTGTACTTGTCCCCGAATCTGCTGCAAAAGGGTGACCTAGAGTGGATTAAGAACAATTTTTTGAGTCTAGCGGAGCAAGAACGGGAGAAGACGGAATTGTTAAAACCATCTGTCAGAGCAAATAATGTTCTGACGACCTCGACACTTCTTGAACCATACCTAAATATTGTGACAATTCCCTTTCACCGTCCTCTTTTAATCCGATTTAGATTCACTATTGTTCATTTCTCCCTAGGCCACTTTCCTGTATGGGGCAGACCCGAATCATCTAGTCCTTGCAGCTGTGATAATTTTTCTAGCCAAACCCTCATGCATTTTATCATGTTCTGTGATCACTATGCCGACATCAGGAAACAGTTCTTGGTACCACTCCTTAGAGAGGCGGGGTTCGTTCAAGTAAGTCCCGCACTCATGTACTTACAATTTTTAGGCAGTCCCCGGGTGATTTACGGGGTTGCCTGTTCCTGGTGGCTGCGGTTCGAAACAAAGCCAAAAGATTAGCGGCAATAGAGACTGTGATGTGATTTTATTTCTCCGGCTAGCTCATTTTTATCTTCTGTATTGTAACTTTTTTATGAAACTTATGTATATTTATGATGAACATTGGTTTTATTGTATTTTTAACATATGTATGAACTATTGTCACTGCTTTTATGATTTTAATTAATCGAATAAAGTGTAATTTGACTTGATATAGAGATAGATATATTATTTTTTTTTGTCAAATCCTCTACTCAAGGCACAGGGAGACGACTTGTGCAAATAAAACTTTTGTGAAAAGCAGAACATGGCGTCGTCTCCCTGTGCCTTGAGTAGAGGATTTGACAATTCATTAAGGACGTGGTTGAGTCAGTCCTTTCAGGCGACGCACTCTTCGATCAGGAGCTGCCGTTGTTTAAGCCTCTGTGTTTGGAGATATATATGTGTATATATATCCACAATCCTGATATGTCCGAAAATCTCCAAACAAACCGGTACGGACCACAGCGTGCCTTTAGCATTAAAGTGCAGTATTTATTGCTTTATAGAGTTCTCGTTGTCCAGCAAGTGCCCAGGATGATGTGTTTCGACAGTAGAACACTGTCTTGCTCACATGACATGCCAAGGGCCAATCAGCAATATATAGTGTCATAATATTTAAAAAACTGGTGTCCAATTGCCCGCCTTTTTCGTGTTCATAGAAATAGAAAACATATTCTATCCTTCCTATGTAAACATTGTACAATCTTGAAAACATACGATCCGGCAATAATATATATAAATTATATAAACTAAACATAAATCCCACGTGAGTGCTAAAGTGCAAGTGCATATAAAATAAACTATGTAGTCTACTTTTGATCTATCACCAGTTATTGTTTTTATGGAAAAAATGCATAACTGTAGACTATCTTTAAGGTGAAACCATGAGATCCTCATATATTCATATTACTCCTACCTGTTGACATAAAGTGCAAGTGCAATTATACTAATTAATTTCATTAGGAACAGTGCAAAATGGCAAAATATCTATAGGTCCTGAGTGATACATCAATTTTCATCCATGTTTGAACAAGGCTAGACCCTAAGTCATTGTTCTATCTCATATGTACTATTTACAGTTCTTAACTTATTAAATATAAAGACCCATTACCTTATAATCATTATATATATATCGCTATTACCATAAAAACCCCAGCTTCAGCAACATAAAAGACTGGTAAAAACCAATAGATAAATCCCGGTCACCCAGATAAAACCCTTAGTAAAACCACGTCCCCCATCAGGCTAAAAACTCAGATAAATTATGGTGCGATAAAATAAATGTCAAACAGAATTAAACTACCTGACAAAATCACAGAATATACATACAATATAATTCATAAATAATGGTGTAATTCTTCTCCAGTGTTAAGACCATTTGGCATTTTGGTGTTGAGTGTAATTATGTAGTGAGATTCTAGCTGCCTGAGTTTTTTCCTCCCTATTTCCACCTCTTAGTGACTTGGGCACTGTATCAATCACATAGTACTGTAATTCTTTTAGATCATTTTTGTGTACATGTTTAAAGTGCCTGGCCACTGGGTAACTGGGCTCTGAATTTACAATTGCTCTCAGGTGTTGTAATATGCGGTTAAAGACTTGCAGTTTTGTGCTTCCTACGTATCTTAGCTTACATGAACATTCTAATACGTAGACTGCAAAGTCTGTGCAGCATGCAAGTACCTTCGTGATTTTTATGGGTTCAGGGTCAAACGCAGTTGTCAATTTGTTAATGTTTTTCCCAAATTTACATGCTCTGCAAGAGCTGCATTTGAAAAACCTACTCTATTTGAGAGCCAATTTGATGTGTTTAAAACCTCTGGACTTGTTTTTACTAGTGCGTCCCTCATAGAGGGAGCACGTCTGAAATTGTGACATAGTCAGGTCAATTTTAATAATTGGCCAGTTTCTGTATATGATCTTACTTGGTTGTTTTTCTTCTTTGCTAAATGATGTTATTAACCTCACCATATTGTCTTGTTTAGATTGATTTTTATTAGTCAAACTGGAAATGTCTGTGCTGATGGTACTAGTTGTCTAACTTTCCTCATTTAAGTGATTTGCTTTGGTAATGGCCTGATTAATATCTCTTTCCTTATAACCACGGTCCCTTAATCTCTGAAGTGCCTAATTTTGGCAGATTTTAATATCTTCTTCTGTGTTGCAGATTCGCCTTATTCTTAAAAACTCCCCAAAGGGGATGCTTTTTAATTATTTATTTAGTTGAGTTTTATATAGCGCTGACTAGACCCGGAGGTATCAGAGCGCTTTACAGAAGGATACAGCGAGTTACAAGCTACAAAAGTTTCACAGTAGTTACATAATGGATAAACAATACAGGAGTAAATTAGCGAACACAAAAGTCAGGATAGGAAAGACCAGGGAAAGCAGGTAATCCACATGGAGGAGACCGTAGCGGGGAAGAAAACGAGACAAATGTCCGTGATCCGGCTGGGTTGGTGACGGCCATATCGGTGTGCCAGGGCCAATCTTCCCTTTAGCTGTCAGTGCAGCTCCACCGGGAAGCGGCCATCAATGCGTTTAGGGCTCCGCCAGAGAATAATGAGGATCAGGAGGGGATCAGAAGGCTAGAAACAAAAGACGGGTGGTAGGCGCTGACGAGGATGGTAAGATAGGAGAAGGTGTGGTTTTGGCAGCCATCTTAGAGTCAGGCACGTGGAGTCTATTAATCAACTGCCTCCGGATCCTACGTAAGATTTTCAAGTGGATCTCTCCGGACTGCAGAAAGACAGTCACCCACGCACTCATTACAAGCAGGCTCGACTATGGCAACGCAGTCTACGCAGGGATCAACAAATGCCTACTACTCAAACTCCAAACCATCCAGAACGCGGCCGCCAGGCTCATCTTAGGGACACCGCACCACAAACTCATGACCCCACACCTGCGAGAACTCAATTAAGTGATTCGGGTGGGAGCTACTGGCATGTAGCACTGCATTACGTGCAGTGCTTTTTCTGTGCAACTTGGAATAGATACTATTCTCATGAATATAGATCTCAACGTCCATAAATTGTACTCTTTCTACACTTGCCTCCGCTGTGAATCTTAGATTTAATTTGTTCTTGTTAATCTCATTGACAAAATCATATGCGGATTCGATAGACCCCTCCCAAATGACACACACATCGCCTATAAACCACCACCACTGACTGACATGTGCATCAAACAGCTTTCCGTGGGTGGTTCTGAGGACTCACTCCTCCCACCAGCCAACATGGAGACACGCATAGCTGGGAGAAAAGCACGCCCTCATCGCCACCCCACGTAGCTGTTGATACACTTCTTTGTTGTACATAAAGTATTTATTATTCAGGCATAGGCTGATCATACTTAAAAGCATCTTATTATGCTGATAGTATTTGCAATCTCGTTTGGATAAAAAATGTTTAGTCGCTGCTACACCATCAGTATGTTGTATACTGGTATAGAATGAATTAATGTCCTTAACAAGTACGACATATTCTTGTTTCCACTCTATTGTCCGTATTTTTGATAGGAAATGCCCAGTGTCTCTTATATATGATCGTAACGCCTCAACATACTCATGGAGGAAATAGTCAATGTATTTGGACATCGGTTCCAATAATCCTTTTTGTGCCGATATTATGGGCCTTCCCGGTACTGGAATAGTGTTCCTATGCACCTTAGGAATAGAATACAGTACTGGTGTAATAGGATAGTCATTGTTTAAAAAAACAAATTCATTTTTGCTAAGTAGTCCCATTCTTTTCCATTGAGACAGTTCTTTAAAAACGGATTCCTTGATACGTTTGAGATCACTAAAAGCAGCCTTTTTGTAGCACTGTGTATCTCCTAGATGTTTTTCCGCTTCCTGCATGTAAAGATTCCGAGGCCACAGTACTATATTGCCCCCTTTATCAGATTTGTTGATAATGATGCTATCATTCCTTTGTAATCTACGCATTAGTGTAGAGTATTGTCTTTCTGTGTATCTACGTTGTTCTTTATGCAATACTTTTCTATTTAGTTTGAAATCTTTCATAACTCGATTGTATCCTTTGGCATCATGGGCATGAAACTTGATGCCGGTCGAAAGGGGGTTGAATCTGTATAGTTATACTGCATACCTAGCTCAGACAGATCTTGTTATGTAGATTCTGTGGTGATATCTTCTTCTCGTGCTAGTGCATGCATCGATCTTAGTAGGGGGAGATCTAAGACTTGTACACATTCTTCCTCTGTTATGCTCGATCAACTGGAAGTTGATATTTCATTGACTTTGTTGAGTGTAAAATGCTTCATGAGTTTCAATTTACAGCTGAATTTGAACACATCAACACGTGCTTGAGGATATTTAAAATTGTTTCCTGGACAGAAAGACAAACCCAAAGATAGAAGTGGAGTTCCGCTGTTGTGAGTTCAATCTCAGAAAGATTGATCACCGTTTTGTTGCCTGACTTAGATTCACTTATTGTTGTGGCCATTTCCTGCTCCTGCCTCCTCTGCCTCTGCGCTTTTCGCCTTTGCTTTCGGCGGATGTTGCTGCATCGCCGTTTTTCTTCGTGGGGTTGTATAAACGCAGTGTGTTGCGCCGGTCTTGTATGAGAAACCCCAATTCTTCTGATGGTGTATAATCAGTTGGTAGTTTCATCAATTGGTTGTTTGACACACTATCGTCTGATTCATAGTTACTGCTGAGTGAACTGGCCTCCAAACCTGATGCAATAATATTGGCTTGTAGTGCAGTGGTAGTTGTTGATGTTTTTGAGGCTAAAGCGTTTCTTTTTGCGCTATCAAACTTTTTTGAAAATGTGAATACGTGCCCTGTCTCGTAATCATTTTTATCAAGAGAAAACTTCCAGACTTTTCTTGCTTTGATAGTTTCCTCGTGTTTTTTAATCTTGCATCAATATCTTCCCGACCTTTTTTAATGAGCTCCTTTTGGTCATGGGCATCTAGTATTTCATTAGGTTGGTCGTTTTCTTTTAATAGTTCTTGTCTGTCAATCTCTGCATATTTAATTAGAATGGTTACCATGTTCATGGATGTCTCTAAATTGTTGTTGATCCATTCCTTTAACATTAAGGTATTTGGTTTCTCAAACGATGGTGCGATAAGTACTCGGAGCCCACGAGGTACTCTACCCACTTCTTATATATATATTTGTCCAACAGTTCTCTGCTCCTCCACAGAAAGCACCATTTATATATTTTGAGAGAGAGAGATATGTGTGTGTGTGTGTGTGTGTGTGTATGTATGTATATATATATATATATATATGTATGTATGTATATATATGTGTATATATATATATATATATATATATATATATCTCAAAGCAGTATTCTTTCAGACTTCGAGTGGCCAGAAACTCTGGGTCGTTCCCAAATTTAGGTGAAGAGCAGCTAAACTGAGGTAAACATCTCTGAAGAGCTATAATAGCGACACATTTGTCAGGGTAGTTTTTATTCATTCCAGGTTGGCTTGGATAGTATTTTACCAATTCAAAGCTGTAATACTGTGCCTGGAGTGGCAAGAGGCTTTTATTATTTTACAGCTCGGCGTGTATGGCACTGTAATAATCCTATGCTTAAAAACTATGCTATAAAACCAAACATTTGAGGTGAGCAGATTCCGAGTGTCGTTGGTGTTGTAGGGTTCTCTAAACTAGAACTTCTCCATCTAAACTTGGGAATTACCCAGAATTATATATTCACTGAAAAAAACCAAAGGTTACAGTAATGTTATTGTTGGGCTGCGTGAAATTCAGCTGTTCTAGTTAGTGAGCTAACTATAACTCATGCTCTTGCAATGCACTGCTTATGATCACACATATTACATCACTCATGGCATGGTCAGTGACATCACTGATGACATCTCGAATTACATCACTAATGACATCATCCACAGGATCTCGGAGGCATCCACTCACACACCCTTATAACCTTTCATTCACCCACTGCTTAATTAATGGAATGGGGCATGCAGCTTCCCTCCCAAAACCTTCTCGGGCCCAGGGGACCCCTTTCTCTGGGGTTACAGGAGGGGCCCCATGTGTCAACCTTTAACACTCACAAACCTCGAGTAGAGGGGTGCAGGGTGGTGCCCCAGGGCTTCTATGGGTCCAGTCACCTCTCCACATATGACGAAGCCTTCATTGCTCCCACCCGGAAGGAGCAGTTCTCTTTTTATGCTCCCTCCTTGTGTGAGCAATGTCTGTTCCAGAAACAGACGTCTGCTCCCACCCGGTGGGACTATGTGCTGCTGCAGGCAGGGAAGGCATGTTTGGACCCATCTGGCAGGAGATTTAAAAATGCTCTCACTTGGCGGGGAGTAAACATGTTTCCCAGCTCGCTGTATGGGGCTTACTGGGAGACCGTAACTTAACCGGATGGTGTCCCCAGGGTCTTTTAAGGCACAGGGAGGGGGACCACACTGCCCCTTTCTTTAAATTTACACAGGATTGATTTTTTGGCCGGGGGTGACTGGAAGGGGAGGAAGGCCCTTTGGCGCCACTCTTCCACAGAGAGATTGGGGGGAGGGTATCTCTATCCTGCCTCTTATATGATTTTCATTTTCAATCCGAGTGCTTGCTCCCATTGGAACAAATTGGCCATTTGGAAAAATAACTCCCTGGGCTAATCAGAAGGGTTTGAGGGACTCTCGCAAAAGTCTCTTTAACCTAACAGTCCTGATATACACATATTTTTTTGCCTTAATTGCTTTAAAACTTCTGAACGATTTACACCAAATCACAAAAATTCGCTTTCTGGACCAAGATCTAGCTTCCTGCCAAATGTGGTGTAATTCCTTTCAGTAGTTTCTGCGGTGGCACTGTCTAAAAAAGGTCTAAAGAAAATGCATGGGGACTTTGTGTTTTGGGTCCCTTTTTTTCTGTGCCCCACTTGTCGTATCACCCCAAAACTTTCAATGCACAAACTAGGCAAAAAGGAGCACTTTACTGGAAAGTTTTGTGAACATTCATGAAATGGCATCAAAGTTTTTAGCAAACCAAAAAAGGCATTTCCCATGAAAACACTGGTAGCGGCTGACAATAAAATCTGTGGAAACCTCACATGGCTTTGTCATCCTTTTTACAGGAAAAGTGAATATTGTAGGACCCGTTCTCGTGGGGTCCTTGCAGGCGAAGCAACTCTCGCTTCGCTTTGGAGGCGGCGATATCCGCACGAGGAGCACGATGGATATATATATATATATATCGACACTGAAGAAGGACTTTGTCTGAAACGCGTTTGTCTAGATCACTGTTGCTGCTGGCGTAATAAAACTCTGCCACTTACCCAGAGTGCTTAAATCTCTTTCAACAAAGGAAATTGATTACCGAGCTTATATATATATATATATATATATATATATATATATATATATATATATATATATATCTCTCACTCACTCTACTGGCCATAGGCAGTTATAGTTATGACCAACTTTTCCCATAGACAAAGCGTTTTTTGTTTTGGTAATAACTTTGGCGCCGTTTGATGAATCTTCTCCAAATTTTTGAGATTAGCCCGCAAGTTAGTTGAGTTGCTGTCTGGAAGGTTGTGGGGTGATTTATGAAGCGGGGACAAGAAAAATGGAGGTTTCCCACAACGCTTTTTTCCCATACAATGTCTATGGAGATTTAGCAATTTTTAGACACGACTACAACCCGTTCCGCTGGATCTTGGTCTAGAAAGAGACCTTTTTAAAAAAAAAATGTGTAAATATCTTCAGTAGTTTGGGAGTTATAAAAATATATGAAAAAAAGAAAGGTTAAATCGACGTTTTAGTCACTTGTAGTAATATAAAATACCCCAGAAATTCACAGAGAAACACAATGGTTGAGTTACATATGGTATTAAGATCTTAGCTTGGTTTCATAAAAAAAAAAAATTCACTGAGAGATATCAAAGATTATAGTAACGTTATATTCGTGTATTGAGACGAGATTACAAACAAGCTCTTAACAAACAAAACTGAAATTCAGTTATAGTTCAGTGAATTAAGTATGACTTCGAATTTTAAATCCACTACTTCACATCTACACTGTTGTCACTGATTATGCCTGTTTTAAAAAAAACTAGCTTACACATATTCTAGAAATGAGCAGAAATGCGCACACCAATACAACCCTTACAATAATTATGCAACTTGAACTATTTGTGAGTCACTCAAAGATTATACATTGTTAAACAATGTATAATGACTCAGAATTGTTATTGTTTTATTTTATTTATTTTGGAGTTTTATATAGCGCTGACCTGACCCGAGGGTATCGGAGTGTTTAACAACAGTGTTTCATAGGAGATACTTAACAGAGCAATAACAAACAAAAGTTTGGAAGTCCACGGGTGCTGCAAATTCTTGAGGTAGTAGTAGAGTATTGAGGTGGCCTTGTTGCATGCATTGTTGAGGTGGTTCATGGGTGCTGCAAATTCTTCGGGTAGTATTAGTCTTGAAGTGGCCTTGTTGTATGCATTGTTGAGGTACTTCAAGGGTCCTGAGGAAACCTCGGTTTTGGCTGAGGTGACTCAGTTGGTGCGGAGCCAAAACGGGGATAGGGTTAGGCGTGGGTGCGGGGGTTATCCCTTCGGGTTGTTTTGGTCGAGGAGGAGAACTTTAAGGTGCATTTTGAATTTTGTGAATGACTGGATCGTTCTGATGTCTGCTGAGATGAAGTTCCAGATTTTGGGCGCATTTCACGCGAATGACCTAGCAGCGGTTGATTGTTTCGTGCTCTCATGGGGAAGAGAAGGAGGGAGTTGGAGCTCCTGAGGTTCCTTGTCTGACCTGCCCTTTTGAGCTTGGCGGCCAAGTAGTCTGGTTTCTCTGTGTGCAGGGCTTTGTGTGTGAGGCAGGCTGTTCTGAAGTACGCCCGCTGATCAATTGGGAGCCATTTTGGTTCTCTTAGTACAGGAGAAATGTGGTCTCTTTTTTCCTGATTCCAGTGACCATTCTGGCTGCTGCGTTGAGGGTTGTTTTGAGGGGAGCTAGGTGGGTTTTAGTGGTGCCGGTTAGGGTTGCGTTACCGTAGTCTAGTCTGCATAGCACAAGTGCTTGGGTGGCTTGTTTGAGGTCTTTGTTGGGAATGAATGGTTTAATCTTGTATAGAAGCTTCAGGTTGAGGAAGTTGGTATATGCAGAATTTTTTATATGTTTGGTCAAGTCCAGTTTGGGGTCAAGGGCGATTCCTAGTGATTTTTACGGAGTTAGCTAGGGTGAGATTGCTGTTTAGAATATCCAAAGCTTTAAGCCATTCTGCAATATGTGGGTTCTCTTCTTTGTTGGAGATGAGGAGGATCTCTGTTTTGTCCTGATTAAGTTTAAGGTGATTTAGGGACAGCCAGTGTTGAATTTCTTTTAGGGTGTTGTTTAGTCTGAGGATGCCATCTGGGGAGGAAGTTTCCAGATAGATCTGGGTGTCATCGGCATATAGGTGGAAGGGGATATTAGCATTTTTAAGTATGGAGGTGAGGGGTTCCATGTGTATGTTGAACAGTCGCGGTGAGTGCACTGAAACTTGAGGCACACCCCTGCTTACGGGGTGAAGGCCGCAGGTAAAGTTTTACATTTTTATCCTTTGCAATCGGTTGTAGAGGAAGGAGGTGAACCAGCGGAGGACCATCTCATTGGCACCCACCCACCCTTTCTTGTAGGGCCTTGATGAGAAGATGGTGGTCTGCCGTGTCAAAGGCTGCCGATAGGTCAAGGAGAATGGGTAGGCAGCAGTGATCGTTATCGATTGACTTGCGAATATCATCTGTGATGTTAAGGATCGCCGTCTCCGTGCTGTAGCCTTTTCTGAAACCTGATTGGTGGGGACCCAGAAGATTGATGCTGTCCATATGCTGAGTCAATTGTGATAGGACGCATTTTGAGAATTTTGGTAAGGAGGGGTAGATTGGAGACGGGTCTGAAGTTGTTCAGATTTGTCGAGTCCAGGCCTGTTTTTTTTAGTAGTGGCGTTATTTGGCCTTCTTTGAGGCAATCCGGTATGATGCAGGTTCTCAGGGAGCTGTTTATGTTTTTGCACCAAAACGGGGCTTTTGTGAGTTTGAGTTTTTCGGTCAATTGGGAGGGTATCAAGGACGCGCGAGGCGGGTTCGGAGGTGGAGATTAGCTTGACAATCTCGGCTTCTGAGATCGGATTGTAGGATTTATTTGTGAGGTGTCTGTATGTGCTTACAGTTTGGAGTGGGGGCAGGCTTTCGCAGTCGTGGTTGGTTGTGATGTCAAGTGAGAGCTCAATCTTGGAGATTTTTTCTTCAAAGAAGAAGGCAAAGTTTTCACACAGTTCCTTAGAGGTCTGGGTAAAGGACACGGGGGCTTAGTGGTTTGCTGTTTGATGATTTTGAACAGTTTGTTGGGGCTGTTTTTTGCATTGTCCAGGGCGGAGCAGAAAAAGTCGATTTTTTTGTTACTTATTTGTGTTTTGTAGTTTCTTCGAGCTGCTTTGAGTTGTTCGAGTAGGCTAGTGGAGGGGTTGTTTCTCCACAGTCTTCCTGTGGCTCTGAGCTGTCGTCTTTCGTTATTTATGTCTGTATTGAACCAGGTTCTGGATGGGATGTTCCTGGCTATTTTTGTTTCAGAGGAGCTATCTGGTCAAGAATGGATGTCAGGGATGTGTTGTAATAGTCGGTGAGTTCTGTCGTGGATAGATCCCCCGTGGAGGTGTTGAGGAGGGATTTGACTTTTTTTTCCAGGTCGGTGATGTTGATCTGGGTGAGGTTTCTGGTCCATTTGGGCTCTTCTTGGAAGGGGGGGGTTGTAGAGTGGCTGGCTAAGTGAGATGCAAGAGGATTAAGTGGTGGTCAGACCAGTCTACGGGCAGGGTGTGGTTTATCTTCAACAGTGTCACATTTGGCGATAATGGCCTCAAGGATTGCTTCTTTGTTGCAGTGTTGCTTAAGGTTGTTGTTATGTAGCAGCTCACTCAGGTTTTGAATTAGTGGGTTGCTATCTTCATTCCAGTGTAGGTTGAGGTCTCCCAGATTTAGGTTATTCGCCTCTAGTAGTGAGCAGTGGGTGATCAGGTCAGGCAGGTGTTCAGCGAAAGTGGTAGGGTTGCCTGGGGGGTGGTAAATAGGGTGGCAGGTTAGTGTTTTGTTGTTGCTCGTGTTGATGTTGACTGTCAGGCACTCAAAGGTGTTGTAGTTGAACGAGTCCGTTTCCGACACAGAAATATGTTCTCTGTGGATGATTGCAATGCCGCCTCCTCTTTGGTCTTTTCTGTCTTTATTGGTGATAGTAAAGCCTGGGGGAACGAGAGTGTCTAGGAGAGGTACAGAGGAGTCATTGAGCCAGGTGTCAGTGATGAATGCTATGTCTATGTCGTGAGTGATGATAGATTTTGCTAATTCCGTGGCATGTTTGATGGCCGATCTGCAGTTTGAGTATGCAGTTAGTCTGTGTCGTCTCTGCTTTTTCCCTTAGGGGTGCTGTGGGGATGCAAGTGCGGGTGAGTTTGGAGGGGCTTTGACTCTTCCCAGTCCGGTGATCACCTAGATTTTGGATTGGAGGGTGACAGCTAACGGATTGTCGTACGAGGAGGCGAGGTCCGCTGCATCACTTTCAGACATGGCATCTCTAGTTCTTTTAGGTCTCTGTACCAGAGAGGGAATGGGGTTAGCTACTCATCTCCGTCGGGGGACTACGGACGGTCTTTGTTGTGTGTGGAGGGTGGAGGAGTGGGCGTGCTGGGACTGCTGGAGCGCCGCGAGGTTGGCTAGGATATCGCAAAAGCCCCGATAATAGTTGCAATCTGGGTTTCTAGCTTGGAGAGACGCTGCTCAGTTTTGAGATCGTTGAGATATCAAGATTGGTCCTGAGCAAGACTGTTGGGTCTAAGGGGAGGAGTGGGGGGAGTCCCGGGGTAGTGGGTGGCTTAGTGGTGGCTGAGTTGTTTGTTTTGGCTCCGGGAGGAGAGAGTCTCAGGGGATTGGATCGCCTTGTTTTGTGTGTGTCGTCCGTGTGGGGTCTGGGTGGGCCGTGAGAGCAGGATTGTGGGGGTCTTGTTGGGGCGTGGGTTCAATGTTGCCTGAAGGTTTCGGGAGGTGGGCATTCAGGTAGTTCGGGGTTATGTGGAGGGTCGGCAGGAGGTGGGGGTGGGAGCCAGCAGGTGGAGAGTGGGATGGGAGCTGTAGATATGGGTTGGCTGGTTCTTGTTCTTGATGGGGGTGAGGGGGATGTCATGTGGTGAGGGGTCTTGCTGGGGAGTAGGTACTTTATTGCCTGTGGGTTTGGGAAGGTTGGTGTTCAGGCTGTTCGTAGTGGAACATCTGAAAGAGACACGTTAGTGATAGATTCCTTACCTTAGAATATCCCCAGGCGTCAGACTGGATCCGGAAAGTTTTGCGTAGCAGTACCCTTGCGCGTCGGTAGGCGTCGTCTGCGGCTCCGCGTCCGTCGTCGGCGTCGTGGGCGCCGTGATGACGTCGTCGGAGTACTTAGACGCCGCCTCCGCGTGCTGACGTCAGTTCTTCTTTTTTCCACGCCAACCAGTGCAGATCTGGAAAGAGCAGTTCCCTAGTCACTTTTTGACTAAACTTTTGTGATCTTTTTCGATCCACTTCGAAGTCTTTACGACTCCGACGGTGCCGTTAGGGATGCCCGGATTCAAGCATTGCGACGAGTGCGACCGTACCATGTCGGTCACGGATCCCCACCGCCTGTGCCTGATATGTTTGGGCGTCGACCATGACGACGAGGCCTGCTCCGACTGTCGGGCCCTTTCGAGGAAGGCCAGGCGGGAGCGGTCCCGCAGGCGACTCGAAATCCGCCAGTCGGCCCCGCGCCGTGTGAGGTCCCGGTCCCACGGGAGGTCGAGGGACAGGTCGCGAGGACGGAGCCGTCACAGCTCCGGGAGTCGGCGCCACTCCTCCGGGTCCAAGTCGTCAGGTAAGAAGCACAAGAAGTCGAAGAGACATCATCGCTCTTCCAACTCCCCCCGACGCTCGCGCGATGCGGCCGAGGGTTCGGGTGACACCGCCCACGCGGCTCCTCGGGAGTCGCGGGCGCCACGTCCGGGCCCATACCACCCGGTCCCTGGGCTGAACGCGACGCCGGAGGAGATAGAGCGTTTCCTCATGGCCATGAGGTCCCTTTCTCCTCCGACGGGTTCCGCGGCGCCTTCGAGCCCAGTGAACCCGTCTGGGGGCCCTAGTGGGTCGGGGGCTACGACCCTGATGCCGTCGGGTGCTTCGGCCTCGACGCCGCCGGCGCCTTCGGGCCCGGCGCCGCAGGGCCCCACGATCCCGACACCGCTGGTGCCCTCGGGCCCGGCGCCGCAGGGCACAGCGGCCCCCGCGTCGTCGGTGCCTTCGGGCCCGGCGCCACGGGGTGCCGCTGGACCCTCCTCAGTCGATGGACCATCCCCGGTGGACCTTACGACCCCCCCGGGGTCGGTCCGTGTGGTGTCCCCTCCGGCGTCGTCCTCGGGCGGCGACGGCCCCGATGCCTCCTCTCAAACGGTTCCGACGTCGGGACGACGCCTATCGGCGCCGCTCTCGACGCCGTTCGGAGATTTTCATTTCTATGAACTGTCCTCATTCACTTATGACCCTGAATCTCAGGAGATGGGGGAAGAGGAGAATTGGGAGGGGTCTGAGGACCCTCTGACAAGGAATTGTCAGTCTAACATGGACTGGACAGGAGACCTTGGGGAGGCCAGTGGCCTGGACACCTCTCCAGACACTGGATTCGTCTCTCCTCCTACCGTGGCTTTGGAGGAGGGCGCTACATATAGTGTGGTGTTGATGAGGGCAGCTAAGGCCTTGGGCCTTGAGCTCCCCCCTTCGCGGCCGTGAGGAATAACCTCCTCACTGAGGTCCTTAAGCCGCAGTCATGCTCCATGGAGCCTCTGCTGCCGTTTAATGAGGCCTTGACGGACATTCTTTTGGGCACTTGGTCCAGGCCCGCTACAGGTTCGCCTGTAGATAGGAACGTGGCCAGACGCCACCGCCCGGCCCCGGGCGACCCATGTTTCCTGTCCACCCACCCCACCCCGAGAGTCTGGTTATCCAGGCCTCTAACTCCCAGACCGCCTTCCCGACGGCTCCCCCCGATCGGGAATCCAAGAGGTACGAGGCCTTTGGCAAAAAGGTGTTCTCGTCCCTTAGCTTGGGACTGCGGTCTTCCAACACCGCATGCCTCTGGGGCCGTTACACCCACTCTCTGTGGGAAACGGTGGCGGAAGTGCTGCCAGAGTGTCCGTTGGAGGTACGGGCCAAACTCGGCCAAGCCCTACTAGATGGCCGGGACGCAGCGAAGTATAATATCAGGTGCGGACTGGATACTACTGACTCGCTGGGCAGAGCGATGGCTACGACGGTGGCGATACGACGCCACGCCTGGCTGAGATCCGCCAACTTCTCGGCACACTCATGGACATGCCGTTTGATGGCCGTCGCCTCTTTGGCGACAAGGCAGACCACGCGCTTGAGCGCTTTAAGGACTCCAGGGCTACGGCCAAGTCCTTGGGCCTCTCGGCCCCGCGCCAGCAAATGGGTACCTTTCGCCCCTTTCGTGGCCAGGGAAGGGGCGCCCCCACACGTGCCGCCAGCCAATTGCCGCAAACTGTCGTCCAGCGCGGCGGCGGCCGTGGAAACCGCCGTGGAGGTGGTCGGGGAAACAAGCGGAGCCAGTCCACACCTGCCCCCGCAGCATCCGCCTCTAAACCCTCCTAGTCCGTGCTTTTCGGCCCATGTGACGCCAGTGGGAGGCAGGGTTCGCCATCACCACTCTCACTGGCGCACAGTCACTTCGGACAGGTGGGTGCTGCAGATCGTCCGAAGGGGCTACTCCCTCCCCTTCGAGACAACCCCTCAAGCCATGCCACCGCAACACAACCACGTATCGGGGGATCACTTGCGGCTCCTGCAGGAGGAAGTGTCGGCCCTTTTGGCCAAGGGGGCCATCGAGCGCGTTCCTGGGCCAGAAGTAGGACGTGGTTGCTACTCCCACTACTTCCTGGTACCCAAGAAGGGCAAAGGGGGCCTACGCCCTATCTTGGATCTGAGGAACGTCAACGGCTTCCTCCGGAAGGAGAAGTTCAAAATGGTGACACTAGCTCAGGTCTTGGCTGCCCTAGACCCAGGAGACTGGATGGTAGCGTTGGACTTGCAGGACGCATACTTCCACATCCCCGTCCTGCCGGCCCACCGGCGTTACCTACGGTTCACGGTAGGCCTCGAGCACTTTCAGTTTACCGTGCTCCCCTTCGGCCTTACCACCGCCCCACGGGTGTTCACAAAGGTGATGGCGTTGGTCGCAGCTCACCTGCGCAGGTTAGGGGTTTCAGTCTTCCCCTACCTAGACGACTGGTTGTTGAAGGCGGGCTCGCCCCAGGCAGTCGTCAACCACCTCCAGACTAAGGCGGATCTCCTGCACCGGCTGGGATTTTCCATCAATGTGCCGAAGTCACACCTGTGCCCCTCTCAGAAGCTCCTTTTCATCGGAGCGGTTCTCGACTCGGCGCAGTTTCGGGTTTACCCGCCCAAACAGCGGGTTTGGTATATACAGGCTCTGATTCCGATCTTCGGGCCGTTATCCCGAGTTTCGGTCAGGTTGACGCTGAGGCTTCTGGGGCTGATGGCCTCCTGCATCCTTCTAGTGCATCACGCACGGTGGCGGATGCAGGCTCTGCAGTGGGACCTGAAGTTTCAGTGGGCCCAGCACCGGGGCAACCTGTCCGACCATGTCCTGATCTCGGAGGGCACTGCGAGACAGCTGCAGTGGTGGCTCACGGTCCGCGATTGGGTCAACGGCAGATCCCTCTCCCTTCCCCAACCGGAGCACGTAGTTGTGACGGACGCGTCCCTCCAGGGCTGGGGAGGCCACTTGGGGGAGGCGGAGATCAGAGGCCTCTGGTCTCCGGCGGAGTCCCGGCTCCATATCAATCTGTTGGAGCTCGGGCGATTCGTCTGGCACTGAAAGCATTCCTCCCATCTGTCCGAGGGAGTGCAGTGCAGGTGTTCACGGACAACACCACTGCCATGTGGTACTGCAGCAAATAGAGCGGGGTGGGGTCGTGGACCCTATGCCAGGAGGCTCTGCGCCTCTGGCAATGGCTGGAACATCAGGGCGTGACTCTGGTGGTTCAACACCTGGCAGGTTCTCTGAACGCCAGGGCGGACGAACTCAGCCGTCGGTGCTCGATGGATCACGAATGGCGTCTGAACTCGGACGTGGCACAAGGCCTCTTTCTGCGATGGGGAGAGCCTTGGTTAGATCTATTCGCCACCGAAGAGAACGCGCAATGTCATCAGTTCTGCGCGTTGAAATTTCCAAGGCGGCACTCGCTCGGAGACGCTTTTCGCCGCGAGTGGAGCTGCGGTCTGTTGTACGCCTTTCCGCCTATACCTCTTCTGCCCAGAGTGCTGAAGAAGATCAAGCGCGACCGGGCACAAGTCATCCTTGTGGCCCGGGACTGGGCACGAAGGTACTGGTATCCCGAGCTACTCAGTATGTCAGTCGATCCCCCGGTTCGTCTGCCTCTTCAGGAGGACCTTCTGTCGCAACAGCAGGAGACGGCCCTCCACCCGAACCTGTCCAGTCTCCACCTCCATGCATGGAGATTGAGCGGCGACAGTTGAGGCCATTTGACTTGTCTCCTGAAGTTTGCAACATCATTCTGGCAGCCAGGCGTCCCTCCACAAAGACGGTATACGCCTGCAGGTGGAACAGATTTGTGGCATAGTGCACAGCAAAGGCTGTGGATCCCCTCAATGCCCCTCTCTCTGAGGTTCTTCTCTTCCTTCTTTCTCTTGCCCAGCAGGGCTCTGCTCTGGGCACTGTCAAGGGCTATCTTTCGGCTCTTTCAGCCTTTCTGAGGCTGCCTGACCAACCTTCTTTGTTCAAGTCCCCTATCGTAAATCGATTCCTGAAGGGCATCACTCATACTTTTCCTCCTGTTCCCTTCGTGATGCCTCAGTGGGACTTGAACCTGGTTCTCACATTTCTGATGTGCGCTCCCTTTGAGACACATCACAACTGTCCTCTTCGCCTTCTTTCTTTGAAGACTGCCTTCCTGGTAGCCATCACCTCTTCCAGGAGAGTGAGTGAGCTCCAGGCTCTCTCTTGTAAGCCTCCTTTCCTTTCAGTCCATCCGGACAAGGTTGTTTTGAGGACTAGGCCCTCCTTCTTGCCTAAGGTGGTCACGGCCTTCCACATTGGGAAGTCCATCACATGGCCCACCTTCTTTCCGCCTCCGCATCCCTCGAGAGAGGAGGAGAGGCTCCACCGTCTGGACCCAAAACGTGCGCTCTCGTTCTATCTGGATCGCACACGCCAGTTCCGGGTGGATGATCAACTCTTTGTTGGGTACGCGGGCGCTAAGAAAGGGAAAGCGGTGCACAAGAGAACCATTTCTCGATGGATTATCATGTGCATCCAGGCGTGTTACTCCTTGGCTAAGAAGGAACCCCCTGTTGGGCTGAGGGCTCATTCCACTCGAGCCACGGCCACTACAACTGCCTTGGGCCGAGGTGTGCCCTTTCAGGACATTTGCCAGGCAGCTACGTGGGCCTCGTTGCACACGTTTGCTAGGCACTACTGCCTGGACAGTCAGGTCCGGAGGGACGGCTACTTTGGTCGTTCCGTTCTCCAGGACTTTCTGGTGTGAATATTGGTTCGCAGACCCACCACCACGGGGATGGTATTGCTGGGGTATCTATTCTAAGGTAAGGAATCTATCACTAACGTGTCTCTTTCAGATGCACAAGTTACTACTTGTGTAACGATATATGTGTAAGAGACATTAGTTAGTGATAGATTCCTTACCAACCCACCCATCCTCCCCGTTCTGCGAACCGATATCTAGGGTTAAGGTCATCCCCTTTCAGGGCCCTAGTTTCTTGGCACCAGTGTCGGTTTTTGTCATGGCTCTGCGCTTCTGGTGCGGAAAAGCTGTGGCTAAGAACTGACGTCGGCACGCGGAGGCGGCGTCTAAGTACTCCGACGACGTCATCACGGCGCCCACGACGCCGACGACGGACGCGGAGCCGCAGACGACGCCTACCGACGCGCAAGGGTACTGCTACGCAAAACTTTCCGGATCCAGGCTGACGCCTGGGGATATTCTAAGGTAAGGAATCTATCACTAACTAATGTCTCTTACAGATATATCGTTACACAAGTAGTAACTTGTGCTTCTGGAAATAAATATCCCTACTTTGTATATCTCCAGTTTGTATCAAAAGTGTTGATTGCACAACATGGCAGCTCTTTAATGTCAGCATGTGTGCAAAAATCCACAGGTGAATGATTTGTTATAAACCTGAGCTTTATCTTTTCTCACATATTTTGTCAACAGGACTTTGATTTAAGCCACAATGTTTTTGTTACACATGCCTGCAACTCGCACTAGTTGCGTCTCCACGTTGTTTAAATGAAATACTTTTAAAACTTAAAATGTTGCCAGAAGTGTAAACGGTGCACCATGTACATTTTACCATACTAAATCAGGCTTGTCTCCAGTACTACACTATTTACATTTCATAGATGCACACATGAAAATAGTCACTGTATGTACATGTACATAAAGTCAGTGTATGTTTGTGGGCCCTTTACTACTTACTTTCTTTTCTAAACAATCAAGCAGTTTATAGTCGATTGAGGAGCAGCAGCTTGGATGATGTCACTTGTGATGTCATTTGAGATGTCAGTGATGTCATTAGGGGTATCATTTAACTTGTCATGCGTGATGTAATATGTGAGGTCAGAAGCAGAGAGTGACAGGGATGCAAAGTATAGTTAGCTGACTGTACTATAATTGGTTAATTTCAGTTTTATCGAGCATTGGTTTTTAACTCAGTGCCGCACCTAACTTTACAATAACATTACATCGCATGATTTTGCCTTTTTGTGTGTGTTTGTGTGTGTGTGTATATAAATTCACACACACACACCGTTTTAGGCTAATCCCCCCTCAAACATTCCTTTAAAAAAAAAATTACCTGCACCATAGCCCTAAAATCAACCTTAACGCCACTTACCTCTACCCGCCCCTGCGGGGTGAATAGCATGTGGGGTAAACATTGCTGGGTAAATGCTACATATAGTAGGTAATTGGGTTACTGCTTGAGGTGGTAATACCCTACTCAAGCAGCAACCACAACTCCTGTCAGAATGAAATCACTAGCAAACCCTAAATTAACCTGTGCTTAATCATCTGCTAGCTTGGCACAAGCAGTCTGGCTTAACTAAGAAGCAGTTTCTAAAGTATTTGTACAGTTCTTCAAACAGTAATAAAGTGAAAACCAATATAGAAGAATACAGTAAAATGTAATAAAATATTTAAGACCAAAACCACAAAAATCCATACACAAATGGAGAGAAGTAATTTCCAAGGTTTAAGTGAAAATATAGCCGAGAATCACAAAGTGCCAACTGTGGTTAACTGGTCAAACCGAACCAGGGCAAAGTCCCAAGTGCAGGCTGACCACGATGGGGCACGGTACAGATATAGGGACCAAGCTAGGCCCGCTGAACACAGGACCTTAAATCCTGCTTTCCGTAGCTTTCTGATATCCCGCGGTGAGGATGAATCGCCAGAAGCGATTCCGGCTGCAATGCGGAGTCCTCCGTCGTTGAGGATGCAGTCGACTAGGGCTTGCGATGCGAAGGCCTATGTCTGGGATGCGTTACGCAGCATCGGTTCCAAAGTAGCTGTGAGGAGATGCATTGCGCTGTGACATTTCTGCTGGCAGAGCACATTCAGGCCCACTGCCTAGTGTCCAGGACCGAGTTGGCACTACTTGGGGGTAAGATTCATAGCAAACAGGTGCTGGGTTCAAGTTGGTTGGAGCCTTTTTCTGTCCCTGAGGCCCTGATCAGAAGGCCGGCAACCTAGCCCTTGGAGTCACTCTGGGATTGTTTGGTGTTCAAGATACAGGCCCAGTCTTTCTCCCTCAGGGCAACAGAGTAGCAGTCCTTATTGCCGAGCAGCAGCAGCACAGCAGTCCTTCTAAGTCTTCCACAGATCCAGAGGTGTACTAAAGAGTTGGGCCTGAGCGTTCATTACTTATACCTGGGTCCCACTTCGAAGTAGGAGAATGTTCTTGTGGTTTCTACCCACAGAGGTGCTTGTAATTTCCTGCCTCCCTGCCCTGGGGTCACAAAATACCAATGTCAAACTCTGTGTGTGGGTGCTCAGCAGAGCCTTTGTTATGTTTAGTGAAAGTTAGAACTTTATAAATGTAATAACGTAACCGAATGCTATTCTATGGGAGAGGTTGGCCTTGCAGAAGTGAAAAATGAAATTGAGTTTTTCACTACTAGAACATGTAAAAGTTAAACGTACATGTCTAACTTTTTAAATACACTGCACCCTGCTCCATATATATTAAAAGGAAAGTTTAAGCCTGGCAGAAGGTTTATTTTGCCTGGTCGAAATGGCAGTTTTAATACTGTATAAACAGACTGTAATGGCAGGCCTGAGGCAGATTTAAAAGTTACTTAAGTGGATGGCACAGGTCCACTAGTAGCATTTATTAGTAGCATGTAATCTACATGCCTTCTATCCCCCTCCAGGTGGTAACCTGGAGTCCATCGAACAAATCATGGAAATCTTAACAATAAATATTAATCATCAAGGACCTCAGATCTTCCTGGGTGATTTTAATCTGCACTGGAATGACCTAAATGACCCCTTAGTGAATAGCTTAAAATCCTTTCTATTAAACCATGAGATGTCCTAAATCTGCGACGGTCCCACACCCAAAAAGGGAGAGACTTTGGACCTTATCATCACTAAGTCGGACACTATCGCCTTGAAGTCTATTACCCCATGTGATTGGTCAGACCATTATTACATCACCTTCCTCATCAACTTAAAGAAGATATTTAGGAATGGCCAACCGAAGAAAATCAAACAGTGGAAAAGGAATCTTAGTAATATAAACCACAATAATCTAACCACTCTATGCAACAACACCTTGATCCCACAGACCAATATGGAAGATGTCAACGACCTCACTGACTACTACAATACTTCGATACGAGAAGTCATGGACTATATCGCTCCCCTACAACAGAAAAGCATCTCCACTAAATACTCAAAGCCATGGTTTAACGACAACTTGAACACTGAAAGACGCAACCTAAGAATGACAGAAAGAGCTTGGAAAGCCTTCCCATCAATGGAATCACTAAAATGCTTAAGGTCAATAAGGAACACATACAATCGAAGAATAAGACAGACGAAAGCCAATTTTTATTTTATTTTATCAGAACTCAACTCGACCAGGCCAGAAATAGGCCCAAAAAACTATTTGAAATAGTCAAACAGCAATCACGTAACATATCCAACCCCATAGACTCCGGACCCAGTACCTTACCAAACTGCGAAGTACTGGCCACCTTCTTCAAGGATAAAACAACAAAGATAGAGAATGAACTTCAACTAGCGCAGGAACAACTACCGGCCCTCCCAGTCAACCAATCTCACAACTCCAAATCTACGGAAGGGATGGAACCACCCTGCCTAACCTCCAAAAATATTTCCAGTTGGAACGCCTTCTCCCCAATTACCGAACAGGAAATCTACAGTATTCTCTCGCGTTTAAACCCATCTAACCACTTCTCGGACCCCCTACCTCCCCGGCATATTCAAAGAGATCAAAACCTGTATCCTTACACTATGGTCAAAGATAGTAAACTCCTCTCTACGCCAAGGCACTATCCCAGACTGCCTAAAAATCGGTCAAATAACACCCACTATAAAAAAACCTATGGCAGACTGCTCTGCCCCTAACTACTTCCGGCCCATCTCCAACATTCCTACACTGGCAAAACTCTTAGAAAAATGTGTACAGAAACAACTCTGCAATCACATAGAAAAGTTTCAACTACTCGATCAATGCCAATCAGGCTTCCGTCAAGATCACAGCACAGAATCAGCCCTTGTCCATATTGTAGATGACATACTAAAAATGCTGGACAAGAAGGAATCATGCCTTCTAATATTGCTTGACTTATCTGCTGCCTTTGTCACCGTCAAACACGACACCCTATCAAAACTAATGGAACAAAGAATTCGCTTATCCGGGGCCGTATTATAATGGTTCGCTTCTTTCCTCTAAAACAGATCCTTACGAGTCAAAATGAATCAATCTCTATCTAAAGCACAAGTGATCACTCTTGGTGTATCCACTCTCTCCCCTATTCTCTTTAACTTATTCCTGGAACCAGTAGCAAAACTCCTAAAATCAGCTAACATCCACTACCATATGTACGCTGATGACACCCAGCTATATCTCAAAATTGCCTCTCCAGATTACATCATATCCCTCAATCACATCCTACAAAATACACACCTATGGCTCACGGTTAACCACCTCAATCGCAACGCTGCTAAAACAGAATGTCTTCTCATTTCTCCTCCAAATAACAACATCAAGATTGATCTGTGCCTGAACCTTCTTACAGCCCTTAAATGCTCGCCCCACATCATAGACTCTGCCAGATCCTTAGGTATTACATTAGACAAACGCCTAAATATGCAGTCTCACATTAGTGCTGCCACCAAAGGAACAAACTACCAACTGAGCATTCCGCGGAAACTGAAACCATACCTACCTCATGAAGATCTAAAACAAGCAGTGCAAGCCCTAGTATTACCCAGACTGGATTACGGTAGTGCCACACTATGTGGCCTACCTAAATACAAACTAGCACCACTAAGGGCCTCTTTCAATGCAGCAGCAAGACTTATCCTCGGAACTAAAAGAAATGCACACATCTCACCAGCCCTAAAAACCTTATATTGGCTATCATATGAAGCAAGAATCCAACTGTAAATTGCTTGAATGACGCACAAAGCGTTACACTTCAACACCCCCAGTTACCTGGTACAAAAGCTAGAAAAATCAGGGGGCAGAAGATCCTCACAAAGTGCACTCACCTTGTTGCTGAAACCCCTACGAACCCACAAAAAGAAAACTGGGGCTAGAGCATTCTCCTCTGTCGCTCCCAAGATATGGAACTCTTTCCTGCTGGACCTTCGCCTAATTTCCTCCACCTTCGCCTTCAAAAGAGAAGCCAAATCATATCTACTGACTAAGTTCTTACCCTAAATCACGACATTGAATAGATTCAGAGAGCAAACTCTTATGTAGACTATTCTGCCTTGTACGTGCTTTATTCTACTCCAACCACTGTTAGCTTATTCTTAATCGTTGATTTCTTTGTCTCTCACGCATATGTTTGCATGTTGATCAGACCAAGTGCTAAACGTGTTATCTCCATGTAAAGCGCTCTGATACCCACGAGGGTAACGTTCGCGTTATACAAAACTTTCTAAATACATTTACTTTACAGGCCCTGGGTACATATAGTACCACTTTACTAGGGACTTACAAGTAAATTAAATGGGCCAATTGAGTGTAAGCTAATGTTAGCATGTTTTAGGGCAAGAACACACTTTGCACACAATACCACTGCTAACCAGTACTAAAGTCTTAAAGGCTAACAAAACAGGTTCAGGAAACACAAGGGTTAAGGCAAAAACTTTGTGGATGACTGCTGAGAGGGCCACATCCAACACATACTTTTACAGATCCTAGGTTTGTAACGGGCCCGTCATCTAGTCTTATCATTTTTGCATTTCTTGTCACAAGCCTGTGATATCCTTTTCATGGATCATGAGTGTGCCACCAGAGATCGTAAGCTTGCTCACCATGTACAATTAAGGTTTTAGTTTACAACCTTGAATGTGATATAGCAAAACCTTGAAGATACTGTGGTTGTGCAGTGGAACCCAGTGAAGTTGCCTGACTGTCTGAGCGATCTTATCATATCAGGAATAGCAGGGAAAGTGCTATTTCAGTAGTTTTTTAGGTCTCGTGGGATTTACAGCGCGAAGCGCTGTCTCGTCAGAGACCTATTGTCAGCGACTCAGCTTTCCAGGAGACAAGAAATGGCCCACACTCCATCCCTCGCCCCACGCTCCATCCCTCGCCCCACACTCCATCCCTCACCCCACACTCCATCCCTCGCCCCACACTCCATCCCTCGCCCCACACTCCATCCCTCGCCCCACACTCTATCCCTCGCCCCACACTCCAACCCTCGCCCCACACTCCATCCCTCGTCCCACACTCCATCCCTCGTCCCACACTCCATCCCTCGCCCCACACTCCATCCCTCGCCCCACACTCCATCCCTCGCCCCACACTCCATCCCTCGCCCCACACTCCATCCCTCGCCCCACACTCCATCCCTCGCCCCACACTCCATCCCTCGCCCCACACTCCATCCCTCGCCCCACACTCCATCCCTCGCCCCACACTCCATCCCTCGCCCCCACACTCCATCCCTCGCCCCCACACTCCATCCCTCGCCCCCACACTCCATCCCTCGCCCCACACTCCATCCCTCGCCCCACACTCCATCCCTCGCCCCACACTCCATCCCTCGCCCCACACTCCATCCCTCGCCCCACACTCCATCCCTCGCCCCACACTCCATCCCTCGCCCCACACTCCATCCCTCGCCCCACACTCCATCCCTTGCCCCACACTCCATCCCTTGCCCCACACTCCATCCCTTGCCCCACACTCCATCCCTTGCCCCACACTCCATCCCTTGCCCCACACTCCATCCCTTGCCCCACACTCCATCCCTTGCCCCACATTCCATCCCTTGCCCCACACTCCATCCCTTGCCCCACACTCCATCCCTTGCCCCACACTCCATCCCTTGCCCCACACTCCATCCCTTGCCCCACACTCCATCCCTTGCCCCACACTCCATCCCTTGCCCCACACTCCATCCCTCGCCCCACACTCCATCCCTCGCCCCACACTCCATCCCTCGCCCACACTCCATCCCTCGCCCACACTCCATCCCTCGCCCACACTCCATCCCTCGCCCACACTCCATCCCTCGCCCACACTCCATCCCTCGCCCACACTCCATCCCTCGCCCAGACTCCATCCCTCGCCCAGACTCCATCCCTCGCCCAGACTCCATCCCTCGCCCAGACTCCATCCCTCGCCCAGACTCCATCCCTCGCCCAGACTCCATCCCTCGCCCAGACTCCATCCCTCGCCCAGACTCCATCCCTCGCCCAGACTCCATCCCTCGCCCAGACTCCATCCCTCGCCCAGACTCCATCCCTCGCCCAGACTCCATCCCTCGCCCAGACTCCATCCCTCGCCCAGACTCCATCCCACGCCCAGACTCCATCCCACGCCCAGACTCCATCCCTCGCCCAGACTCCATCCCTCGCCCAGACTCCATCCCTCGCCCAGACTCCATCCCTCGCCCAGACTCCATCCCTCGCCCAGACTCCATCCCTTTCGCCCTCCCTCTATCTCTTTCGCCCTCCCTCTATCTCTTTCACCCTCCCTCTATCTCTTTCACCCTCCCTCTATCTCTTTCACCCTCCCTCTATCTCTTTCGCCCTCCCTCTATCTCTTTCACCCTCCCTCTATCTCTTTCACCCTCCCTCTATCTATCTCTCGCCCTCCCTCTATCTATCTCTCGCCCTCCCTCTATCTATCTCTCGCCCTCCCTCTATCTATCTCTCGCCCTCCCTCTATCTATCTCTCGCCCTCCCTCTATCTATCTCTCGCCCTCTATCTATCTCTCGCCCTCCCTCTATCTATCTCTCGCCCTCCCTCTATCTATCTCTCGCCCTCCCTCTATCTATCTCTCGCCCTCTATCTATCTCTCGCCCTCTATCTATCTCTCGCCGTCTATCTATCTCTCGCCGTCTATCTATCTCTCGCCGTCTATCTATCTCTCGCCCTCTATCTATCTCTCGCCCTCTATCTATCTCTCGCCCTCTATCTATCTCTCGCCCTCTATCTATCTCTCGCCCTCTATCTATCTCTCGCCCTCTATCTATCTCTCGCCCTCCCTCTATCTTTTGCCCTCCCTCTATCTATCTTTCGCCCTCCCTCTATCTATCTTTCGGCCTCCCTCTATATATCTATCGCCCTCACTATCTATCGCATCACCACAGCATCACTCGGCACCACCACAGCATCACTCAGGGGCACCACAACATCACTATGCGCAACCAAAATGCTTATAACTACAACAGTAACTTGCAATATTATTATAATATAATATTATTGCCAACATTGCTTAATATTTTTCAACAGCTATCATCTTTCAAATCATCTTTATACACCAATTCAGACTTTGCTAAACATTTAATGCAACATATTGTCATATACAATGCCAATAACTCAAACTTCAATGCTGCGAGACCTATTGCATTGCAAATGCTTGTTTGTTTTTGTCATGCATGTCTTACGGTTAAAGTAGATTTTAGTGGAGAAGCAAGGGTCTTGACACTAGCCTTCGGGTTAAAAGTTAACTGCAGTAAGCTATTCTTGCACTTGTGTTTGTTAGTGAGCAACTCTGACTTAAATGTTGGTGTACCTTAGACATCCAAGCTTTACTGAAGTTGACCTTTTGTAGGCCTCTGTATAGTCAGCATATTGTATGGCATGTAATTATCTGATAGGAGTACTCTGAAGAGTTCTATTTAGAAGTTGAAGATTATTAACGGAAAGCTTAGCCCTGGAGAACGCCGAAGGTCTCAAGGATATGTTCAGGTCTGTTGGAGTTCATCTAGACTAATGGAAATGTCTTGCTTATATAGAATACAAACAATTGTAGAACTTCTTGTTGAGGTGATATTGAGAGGGTCTGTGGTAGGCAGTGTAAAAACCCAGCCAAGAGGTCAAAAAGGTGACCGCTATGGGCTGCTGTTATCGGAGATATGAAGGATGTTTTCAGCTATCTGTATGGTTGCTTTCTCTGTGCTGTGTTGTGCCAAGCACTTAGCCATTTGATAAGCTGAGACATTTTAAAAATACCTATTACACTGTCAGTGCCTTCCTAAAATTCAGTAGCATATTGCTGTCGCTTTACAAAATGCTGCCACTCCTAGCAGGGAATAAAATAAAAAAAATGCTGATGTGATTACCCCATCCCCCTCTCTCTCCAGGTGAACCTTGTAGGCCTGCATACATGTTTATGAGTCTAATGGAAAATGTGTGATTTGGATTTGTAGTGTGAACGTTCTTCCACCATCCTCTGGTACCTGCCACCAAAACTGTAGATACTCTCAGCTGTCTAATGAGCTGTGGCCTTGATCGTTATCCCAGCATATGAATGCTTGGACTGTCTGCGTTCTTTTGAAGTCAGCAAGTAACTCATAAGTTGGATAAGCACTAATTTGTTTGCGGTGCTTTTGGTGCTTCTACTGGGAATAATTAACTGTGCACTTGTACTTCAGTTGTAGAGGAATAATGCATTTGGGTACTTTGTCATTGTATAAATGACCTGACCTTTAGAATATTTCCTAAGACCTGTGGCTTCTTACCAATATGTTTTTAAAAAGATGTCTTTAAATACCATTTCAGACCTCTATGATTTTATTAGTACACTCTATTTGTATAGTTCAAACCTAGTCAAAAGGCAGCTGGCTGTTGTCCAGAGCCATATTTTCATAGTTTCATGGTTGGGGAGGAACCTCCCCTTCAGCTAGTTTCTTGCAGAGGATCAGATTGCTCTCCAGGATAGATCACTCCATGGCTTCAGGATTGTTTGCGACCCCTATGATTTCAACAAAATGGCATTTTTGGTACTGATGAATTTCAGTTCGCTTCAAAGTTGTTGTTATAAATTCTCTGAAGTATCTGGATCTGTTTTTTCCTGCTTCCTCTTCTATGGCAATTGTCAGGGCCTTTAGCAGCAACTTTGCTCCTTTTTTTTAAAGTTCTTAACTTTTCATTTTTGTAAAGAAATGGCTCTTTTTTTTTTTTGCCTGATCACTCCAACGAATTTGGTTGGTTGCGTTGGTTTTTCTACGCTGTAGTTGCACTGAGACCTGCTAATCAGTTCCTGTTGCCATTGCTCTGACTCTCGAAAGTTACATGTCTGATTATTTCACCCCGAATTGATATAAGTTAACTCACTTATAAGTCCCTAATATATGGTACTATGGGGCCCAGGGCCTGTGAGCTAAAGTCTCTCTTGTGGACTTAAGTACTTATTGTGCCATCACAAGTGTGACAAAGCGAACTATGACTCCCAGTCGACCGTTGCTGGCTGGCAGAGCAGGTTTCGACCACTTGCTTGACTTTGGCGTTTATAGTAATGACTTTGGCGTTTAAAGTAAAGCCTGAACCTTTTTTTTTAATATGGATAAGTCACTCTTAAAGGAGGCCTACTGAGTCCTAGAGGCAGGGTGCATTATATTAACAAGCATTTGCAACGCAATAGGTCTCGCATTAGGAAAGTTTGAGCTATTGGTATTGTAAATGACAATTTTTTCATTTATGTGTTGGTTTTGAAAATAGCGAAATTAATAGCTTTGTCATTTACACTGCCAATACTTTTAACTTTCGCAAATGTGACACCTATAGCCTTTGTAATGCAATATGTGTTGTATTTACGTGACTTAGATGTATTGATATTACAAATAACAATTGCTTTTAATTTTTTTAAATAATTTATACTTAAATAAGTTATTGTCATTTAAAATGGCAATAGCTTAAACTTTTGTAAATAACTTTTGTGAAGATTATGTTCAGTGTATTTTATTGTGATGAAAATCCAAGAACAGAAGTGAAATATTAACATCTTTTTGTGACATTTCTTATAAAGCTTGAAACATTGAGAGAACATATTTGAAGCAGTTGTTGTTGAATGGTTGCACAGATTGATGCTGTGGTGGCGCTGAGTGTTGTTGTGGTTGCGACGAGTGATGCTGTGGCGTTCAGTGATGCTGTAGTAGCGCATAGTGATGTTGTGGTGCCCCTGAGTGATGATGTCCTGGTGCTGAGTGATGCTGTGGTGATGCGATAGAGTGTAATTATGTGGCATGTAACTATGTGGCACTGGTATTTGGAGTGTATGTTGCATTGACTTCAGTATCATTATGTGGCGAGTAATTATGTGGCACTGAGTGGTATTAAGAGTATATGTTGCTTTGAGCGCAGTGTAATTATGTGGCATATAATTATGTGGCACTGAGTGGAATTGTGTGGAGTGTATGTTGCATTGAGTGCAGCGTAATTATGTGGCATGTAACTATGTGGCACTGATTGGTATTTGGAGTGTATGTTACATTGAGGGCAGTGTAATTATGTGGCATGTAACTATGTGGCACTGAGTGGTATTTGGAGTGTATGTTACATTGACTGCAGTGTAATTATGTGGCGTGTAATTATGTTATGTTATGTTATGTTATGTTATGGGTGTCTTATATAGCGCTCGGCTACTCCAAGGAGTGTCCCGGCGCTTTCTGACCCATAGCTGAAAACAAAGAAGAAGATAAGAAACAGGAAACAAACCGATCATTGAGTATAAAGCCAAGTTTTCAAACCCTTTCTAAAGACCAGCAAATTAGGGGTACAATGGAGTTCCAGGGGGAGGGAGTTCCACAGCTTAGGAGCAAGATGTTTAAAAGAGCGTCCCCCTATCCTGGCTTTCCTGATGATGGGAACAGTTGCCAGACCAAGGAATTCCGACCTGAGGGATCTTGTGGGCTTCTAGAAAGTAAGCCGTTTCTGAATGTAATTGGCCCCGACAGCATGAAGTGCCTTGTGGGCCAATGTAAGTGCCTTAAAGATAATTCGTTTTCTGACAGGAAGCCAGTGAAGGGAGAATAACAGCTCCGATGTTCTAGCATGGCGAGGAAGGCCAAAAATGGCCCTCGCAGCTGAATTTTGGGCCACTTGGAGTTTTTGCAATAAGTAGTCCGGGAGACCCAAATATAGAACGTTAGAATAATCAAGCCTGAAGCAAATTAAGGCCTGAACCGTTATCCTCCGATGGACCAGAGGAAGCAGAGGGAGGAACTTTCGTAACAATTTCAGGAGACCGAAGCATGTGCCCGTAAGGCCTGTTATCTGGGACTTCAATGATAGATTCTTATCAATTTTAACCCCGAGATTTTTTGCCACCGAGGAGGAAGATGACGGAGGAAACATATTCACCGGCCACCATTCCTGCCAAGGCGGGTCTGCCTGACATCCAAAGAAGAGCACCTCTGATTTATCAGGGTTGCACTTGAGGCTGCTTCGCTGACACCAGTCGAAGACAGCCCCAAGGCAGCCACGGATGCTCTCTCCGTCGAACTCAGCACACTTTTTACAGGTGAAGAGGAGCTGGGTGTCATCGGCGTACGATATAATCTGGGCTCCAAAAGACTCCGCCAGTACCGCCAATGGAGTCATGAAGATGTTAAAAAGGGTCGGGCTAAGCACCGACCCTTGAGGAACTCCGACCTCCAGCGGCGGCACTTCGGCGGAGTACGGGGGGGCCCAGACCACCTGTCGACGACCCGCTAAATAAGATCTAAGCCAGCTCAACACCGTCCCTCTAAGACCGATCTCATAGAGTCTGCTCAGGAGACCCTCATGAGGGACGGTGTCGAAGGCCGCCGACAGATCTAACATCACCAGCATAGCTCTTCCACCTGAGTCAAGAACTTCCTTGATGGCTTCATTTACTTCCAAGAGAGCGGTCTCAGTGCTCAGATTGGCACTGAGTGGTATTTGGAGTGTATGTTGCGTTGAGCGCAGTGTAAATATGTACCATATACTTATGTGGCACTGAGTGGTATTTGGAGTGTATGTTGCATTGACTTCAGTGTCATTATGTGGCAGGTAATTATGTGTCACTGAGTGGTATTTGGAGTGTATGTTGCGTTGAGCTCAGTGTAATTATGTAGCATATAATTATGTGGCACTGAGTGGAATTGTGTGGAGTGTATGTTGCATTGAGTGCAGTGTTATTATGTGGTATGTAATTATGTGGCACTGAGTGGTATTTGGAGTGTATGTTGCATTGAGTGCAATGTAATTATGCGGCGTGTAATTATGTGGCACTGAGTGGTATTATTTGGAGTGTATGTTGTATTCAGTAGAGTAATTGTGTGGCGTGTAATTATGTGGCACTGAGTGGTATTGTTTGTAGTGTATGTTGCATTGAGGGCAGTGTAATTATGTAGCATATAATTATGTGGCACTGAGTGGTATTTGGAGTGTATGTTGCTTTGAGGGCAGTGTAATTATGTGGCATGTAACTATGTGGCACTGAGTGGTATTTGGAGTGTATGTTACATTGAGTGCAGTGTTATTATGTGGTGTGTAATTATGTGGCACGGAGTGGTATTTGGACTGTATATTGCATTGAGTGTAATGTAATTATGTGGCATTTAACTATGTGGCACTGAGTGGTATTTGGAGTGAATGTTGCATGGAGTGCAGTGTAATTATGTGGCACTGAGTGGTATTGTGTGGAGTGTGTGTTGCATTCAGTAGAGTGTAATTATGTGGTGTGTAATATGTGGCACTGAGTGGTATTTGGAGTGTATATTGCGTTGAGCGCAGGGTAAATATTTAGCATATAATTATGTGGCACTGAGTGGTATTGTGTGGAGTGTATGTTGTATTCAGTAGAGTGTAATTGTGTGGCGTGTAATTATATGGCACTGAGTGGTATTGTTTGGAGTGTATGTTGCATTGAGTGCAGTGTAAATATGTGGCGCGTAATTATGTGGTACTGAGTGGTCTTTGGAGTGTATGTTGCATTGAGTGCAGTGTTATTATGTGGTGTGTAATTATGTGGCACTGAGTGGTATTTGAAGTGTATGTTGCATTGAGTGCAGTGTAATTATGTGACGGGTAATTATGTGGCACTGACTGGTATTTGGAGTGAATGTCGCATTGAGTGCAGTGTAATTATGTGGCGTGTATCAATGTGGCACTGAGTGGTATTTGGAGTATAGGTTGCATTGAGTGTAGTGTAATTATGTGGCATTTAATTATGTGGCACTGAGTGGTATTTGGAGTGTATGTTGCATTGAATGCAGTGTAATTATGTGGTGTGTAATTATGTGGCACCGAGTCGTATTTGGAGTGTATGTTGCGTTGAGCGCAGTGTAAATATGTAGCATATAATTATGTGGAACTGAGTGGTATTGTCTGGAGTGTATGTTGTATTCAGTAGAGTGTAATTATGTGGCACTGAGTGGTATTGTTTGGAGTGTATGGTGCATTGAGTGAAGTGTAATTATGTGGCATGTAATTATGTGGTACTGAGTGGTATTGTGTGGAGTGTGTGTTGCATTCAGTAGAGTGTAATTTTGTGGCGTGTAATTATGTGGCACTGAGTGGTATTTGGAGTGTATGTTACATTGAGTGCAGTGTAATTATGTGGCACTGAGTTGTATTTGCAGTGTATGTTGCATTTAGTGCAGTGTAGTTATGTGTAGGGCTCCCGGTTTTATGGTATTTATTTTTTTGACTTTTCCATCTGTATTTATCCATATTTATTTGGGGTTTAGTTAAAAAATGGAGCTGAAACTAGTATATATCCACATGTATTTAACCAATTAATGTTCACTCATGCTTAAATGCCTCAGAGATTTCAATGATATGAAAACCCAGAGATGATAAATCAATGCACTTATATGAAAACATATGCATATCAGTAACAACCTTGTGCATAACTACTGCTGTTTAAGCAACTTTACCAAATTCCTTTCATTTTTTAACACCTTTGCCTGCCAATCCGCACAGCTATACGCTTGGCAGCCATGACTGACAGCATTTAGAATCACTCAAAAACAAGAACAGAAGTGAAATATTACCATCTTTTTGTGACATTTGTAATAAAGTTTGAGACATCGAGAGAACATATTTGAACCAGTTGTTGTTGAATGGTTGCACAGATTGATGCTGTGGTGCCCCTGAGTGGTGGTGCTGAGTGAGTGCGATAGTTAGAGTGAGTGCGATAGTTAGAGTGAGTGCGATAGTTAGAGTGAGTGCGATAGTTAGAGTGAGTGCGATAGTTAGAGTGAGTGCGATAGTTAGAGTGAGTGCGATAGTTAGAGTGAGTGCGATAGTTAGAGTGAGTGCGATAGTTAGAGTGAGTGCGATAGTTAGAGTGAGTGCGATAGTTAGAGTGAGTGCGATAGTTAGAGTGAGTGCGATAGTTAGAGTGAGTGCGATAGTTAGAGTGAGGGCGATAGTTAGAGTGAGGGCGATAGTTAGAGTGAGGGCGATAGTTAGAGTGAGGGCGATAGTTAGAGTGAGGGCGATAGTTAGAGTGAGGGCGATAGTTAGAGTGAGTGCGATAGATAGATAGAGTGAGGGCGATAGATAGATAGAGTGAGGGCGATAGATAGATAGAGTGAGGGCGATAGATAAATAGAGTGAGGGCGATAGATAAATAGAGTGAGGGCGATAGATAAATAGAGTGAGGGCGATAGATAAATAGAGTGAGGGCGATAGATAAATAGAGTGAGGGCGATAGATAAATAGAGTGAGGGCGATAGATAAATAGAGTGAGGTTGATAGATAGTGAGGTTGATAGATAGATAGAGTGAGATAGATAGATAGATAGATAGAGCCTATAAATAAACCCATCAAAAACATGAACACCTAATAAACAAAAATGCCTGATTATTGAAAATAAATAGACCAAGATATTAGATTTGTGCAAATACAATAAAGAGAAGCAAGACAGTGAAGGGGCAGGAGACAGTGAGACGGATGTGGAGGAAGAGTGGAGAGGCCAAGACCGTGAAGGGGCAGGAGAGAGTGAGACAGAAATAGAGGAAGAGTGGAGAGGCCAAGACAGTGAAGGGACAGGAGAGAGTGAGACGGAAACCGAGGAAGAGTGGAGAGGCCAAGACAGGGAAGGGGCAGGAGAGAGTGAGACAGAAATAGAGGAAGAGTGGAGAGGGCAAGACAGTGAAGGGGCAGGAGAGAGTGAGGCGGACACTGAGGAAGAGTGGAGAGGCCAAAACAGTGAAGGGGCAGGAGAGAGTGAGACAGAAATGGTGGAAGAGTGGAGTGGCCAAGACGGTGAAGGGGCAGGAGAGAGTGAGACAGAAATAGAGGAAGAGTGGAGAGGCCAAGACAGTGAAGGGGCAGGCGAGAGTGAGGCGGAAACTGAGGAAGAGTGTAGAGGTCAAAACAGTGAAGGGGCAGGAGAGAGTGAGACAGAAATAGAGGAAGATTGTAGAGGCCAAGACAGTGAAGGGGTAGGAGAGAGTGAGACAGAAACGAAAGGCACATGGCGAATTGCGAACAAATGTGAACATTAACAATGCAAAAATACAACAAAGCAAGGCGAAGTTGTTGTGTGCAAAGACCTAAGAACAAACTGCAGGAAGAAGCTGCCTCAGCCATGTCTGGAGAATGTAAGACGGGGTCAACAGATGGCCATTCCTGACGAGGCAGCCATTGTTCCAGTGTCGTCCCCTTTACATGGTCAATAGGAGCAAGTGGGAGGAGGGAGTGGGAGATGGGTGTGAGATAGGTCAAAGCCTTTACTGTGATCAGTGGCCTCAGGCTGCCAGTGGGAGGGAACGAGCACGGCGGGGGAGTCTGGTGTGAGTCGTGGGGGCGGGGGAGGGGAGCAGGCATTTGGAGTGTGAGTGAGGCCAAGCGCACGCCTGGGAAAGCTTTTACGCTCCAGTACACAACATGCATTGTCGGAAATCCGGCTTGTTCAAGAGAGTTTGGTCACATGTAATAGGTTTCGAGCAATAAATTGCTCGACCTAAAAAGGTGTGCATGTGGCTCCTAACTTTTACATGTCCTGACAGTAAAATCCCTACATTGTGGTTTATAATGTGGAGTCTGTAGCCCCACTGGTAAGTACAGGGTTACACGTTGATCACTCAGCAGTGAGAACTTCTGTCTGCATGGGACTACTAAATATGATATTTGAAGCTATCAAAATAGTTGTTGCATTAAACCAGCCTTGATGCTCAAATCCAATTTAATTAAACGTTTGGACAAATAGCAGCTCAAGTAAGTAACCACTTGTTGCCCAAAATTTTATAGTGAACGTGTGTGGTTGCTGGCCATGAGGCAGCTGCCCGCCTTTGGAGAGGTGTGAATGACCCTTAGGAAGGAACACTAAAATGGCCTGCTGTGACATCCCCCTGGCAGGAAGCCCAAACAGGGTGTGAGCCCAAAGGGATACCTTCAAAAGGAAAGCAGCCTTTGAAGGGCACATTGTTGACACACACAGGAAGGGCTGCTCTTTTGTTTTGCAGAAGGGTTGGCATTGTGGACATAGGTTCGGGGAGAATCATTTGTTCTGTGGGCTTGTAGCCTCAGATAGCCATTCCTCTGGGATGGGCTAGGGAGCTCCATACACCAAGAGAAGGGTTCTGCCATTTTGGGAGTGGGCAGAATGTTTTTTTCTGGGACAGTTAGATGCCACACTTTGCAGGAGGTTGTCAGTAGGTGGGGGGGGGGGGGGGGGGGGCTGGGGGCTAAGACCGTAGGCAATTAGTTGCCGCATCACATAAGAGCACAAACTGAACATAAAAGTGACACCTCTGGCTCCCAGACCTCAGATCACATCTGTAGTAAAAAGCAGACCGAAGAAGGACTCCTGTATACCCAGCAAAGAAAAGTTGCATCAAAGACTGGACTGCACCTTTTGAGAGAGAGGATTGTTCCTGTGGTGTCCTGCTCAAAGAAAATTATTGCGTGCCTCAGAAAGAAGAAAGAACTCCAAGAGTCAGTTCGCTGACTTTCTGTTACAGCTACAGGGTGTTAAAAGCTGAAGAAGCCTGCCCATGTTACTTGGTAGTCAAGAATGCCTTACCGCCGCTGACTGCCGTAGTACAGCCTGGAACCCTGTGTCCCAACCCTAAATATTTGCACCCGAGTCTGCTGGACCAGGGAGAGGCAACGGTGTGCAGTTTGGTTGCCCAGCAAGTAAGTTATCGCCATTTAAAAGGAACCACTGGTTTTGCTGTAACTGGAGACCGGTGGTGACTGGTTTTAGGCCTTGCTTCCCCCAGACTTTGAGGAACATCGACTCCTGTAGCCAAAGTTTCCCCACCATGTTCTTGGACCGTGGGTTGGTCCCAGGAAGACCCCCGGGCAGCATCCTCAGTATCCGTCAGAATCTGTCAGTATCCTGTATCCATTGCGTCAGGACCACTTCATTAAAGTATATGGTGATTCGGCGAGAGAGCCTGGAACTGGACTGGAAACTGCTTTGACTGTGAAGTAACTGTCCAACTGGACCTCGTTGGTCCTTGTGACTAGCTCCCTGCCAGATTTGGTAGTAGTTTACAACTAAACGTTTTACAAAGTTTACCACTAGCACGGTCTATTACAACGATTTATGGCTTTAAGCGAAAAAACAATGATTTATTGTTCCTTTGAAAATTCATATCTTCAGAACCTTCTGGTGGAACTTTGTCAGTGAGATCTCTAGTTAAATATAAATAAGTAACCTATTCTTATAAACATTTGCTAGGTCTTGATTCTTTGTTATTCAACAATGTTGGTACTTAATGCTTTACACTTGTTACTTTGATAAAGCCACAGCTACCATTAGAGGAAGGTAACAAGCTTTCCCACATTTGTAGTATTCAGATTTCTGCGTGGAGTTAATGACAAATGAGTTGCCACATGGTAACCACCTGCGAGAGCCTGAACATGCAGTGCAATGCACTCCGCTCTGCTACAGCTGAACCCCAAGCAATGTCCGAGTTACAAATGACACCCTGTTGCCTCTTTTGCTACATCATATTTGCACCCAGCGGTATCATTTTAAAGTACTTTTTTTGACAAATTATACATCCACATCCCCAATTTTGTTATCATTCTTAACTTATTTTGGATGCCTTGCTACCTCAATCAACCTTTGAAGTGCCAGTCTCTCACTTTGCCTTGTTGCTTTGAATTGCTGACTACACTGTTTCAGCTACTGTCCAGATGCCTCTGCAGTTGCACCAGTCTTTTCCAGTCTTCCACGCCACCTGGACTGTGATTTGTCAGCTGTACTCAACAAGAGATTCTTGCATACCAACAAAGAGCTAGACTGGGTCTGTACTGTTTTTTCTAGGTAATGGGCCCTCCGGTTGGCATACTAAATTTAAGCCTTACTGTGTAGTGATTTCTTCAACCTATCTGCCACCTCCCCATGCACATTAATTCGAGCTGGCATCTGCATTTTTTTAAGTTGCAGTGTCTCACTGAGATCTATTGATGAAAACTAATGGGGATGGAGGATGTAAGAGATGTTATTTAGTTGCCTAAAAGAAATTGAAGATCAGTGACAAAAGAGCCTAAAGTCACCAGACATATCATTAAATATGGCTTGATTTCTTCTCATTGTTAGCTTTTTAGTTAAAAGATTAAAGATGACCTTCATGTATCATAGGAGTCTTAGTATTCTATTATGAAAATGAAAGGCATTGGTTATGCAAAGAGTGACAAATGAAACACTCAAATATTGTAAGGTGTGGCATGGGTACAACTGTATGACAACTTATCATATATGAGAACTACTGTGTATTAAATATTAATTTACTTTTTCACCCAAAAATGTATCTTAACAATGATTGCAGTGCTTACTAATTGGAGATTTCTGGGTTTTTTCTAGGAATTACAGATGGATTTATCTAACATCGTAGATAACATTTTAAATACTCATGACACCACGAAGGTAAGCATTTGCTCCGTTTTTCTATTATGCAACAGAGTTTAGTTTTTTACAAATGTTTGCATACGTTGTTAGATCCAGGGTGTTTACTCTTTGGAGGGGTAATAAAAATAATTTCAGCTGTAAACTTGTTTCCATCCTTCTGAGAAGTGTAAACGGTCACTTACAAATGTGGTTGTTATGAAAGGAAATTAAAATCATGCTTTTGCACCTAACATATTGAACCAAGATGACGTGCATACTTCAAAATATTAATATGTGCATTCTCAGTTTCTTGAACCTAACTCTTGAGAGATCCATTTTTTGCAAAAGGTCTCCAGTTTAACCCCTGTCAAGATAGATTTTGGCAATAAGTCAAGTCAGGTTGATTTGATGGCTTTATTCAGAGGCTGTTCTGAATTCACCTTTCACTCTAAACATATTGATTCCCATTACTCCATATTTTATATTTCAGGTTTTCCATCAGTTTAACAAGTACATGCAGACAATGTAGTAATATTTCACTAAGACATAACCCAGATATGCGCAATACCATCCTTTCATAGTTCAAGCAAAAAACATCCCTCTTAAGAATTTTTTTTAGCACATAATGCTAGTCCATCATACCAGCTATTCCTCCTAATATTTGCAGCACAATAGTTGAGATCTTAATCAATGTGAGATATTCATGGCAAGAACATAGGTTAGACAAGGGTTCCTATATCACGTGCCATGTATAATCAATAGTTGTACCTTGAGATAATAGTAGTTGGATGAATTTATGTCTCAACCCCTATATAAATGGTGATGGGCCTCTTATTGTCTCAATGCCACAGAGCCAACACATCCTTCTAGGTTTATTTATACCTATCAAAGCCACTGCAATTGAGAGAAAAAAAAGGAAGAACGACAACATTATTTAACATTTTTATATAGTGCTAAACCCCAAAATGTAAAGAAGTGATTTATAGAATAACATAAACAGTGGCACAGCGGTCTTACATTGAACATTGACTTAAGGTTTTACTTCAACAGTATAAACGAGAAAAATCACTGTTGATGATGAGAAGGAGAAGGAATGGGTAGTAGAAGGGGGCGAAGAGGGGAACAGGGAAGGAGAATGTGGTAGATAGTTATGATATTGACTAACAGAACCAGAATTGTTGAGGTATACAATACTGCACTCTGTGTAGGACCAAACATCACGAGTTTGCTCACTCCCTTCGCCAACCATCCTAGAAAGACCTGAACAATCATGAAAACGAAAAAGTATTGGTGGGAGAAGCACTCCTTCTCCAGTATAAGGGGTGTCTTTCATAGATTCACATGCCTGAATCATTCCCCGTCGTCGGAGTGGGAGTCCCACGGTATATAAAAAAGCAATAATATGCCTGTAATAACCAAAAAACTTTGGTAATAACCAACCAGGAAGTAAAGTAGCCTCAGCTACAGGAGCTAAAGCTCTCACACTCATGACTATCCTAGTCATTTTGTATAGACCAAACTGCAGCCAATCAGGCGACAGCACCCACCAGAATGTTCTCCCCAGAGGCTCAGGCTCTCAGATTTTCTACCGCACGTCGTGTGAAAGGGAGTCTCCCTGAGCTCTGCTCAGTTTTCTCAACTTTAACTCCAATTTATACTACTTTCCAAGATGTCTTCTAAGAAGTCTCTCTTCAGAGCCTGTGATTGTTGTGGTAAGCTGCGGCTTTTTGAGAAGGATCCACACAAAAATGTATCTATTGCCTATACCCTGATCATCAGGCTGCTGACTGTAAGATCTGCAGAACCATGCCTCAAAAGACTCTCAGAGATAGAGAGGGTCGTTTACTTTTGTGATTGAAAAGGCTAAAGGATTCTTCTAATCCTGCTTCTGAGGTGGGCAGCATTGCCTCTGGTTCTACCACAGCCTCTAGGAAGAGGCCTGCGCCTGAAAAAATGTCATCGCCTCAGGCAAAGGTGACTAAGAAACAACCACCTACTAAGCTGGACAAGCCTTCAACTTCCAAAGCTGCCCACTCAAACAAAAGCATGGAGAGCACTTCTGACCCAAAAAAGGGAATCACCATTAAGATTCCTCTTTCTTCTGAGAGGAAGTTACCACAGACATCATCTCCTCTAACTACGATGTCCACTTCAACCTCCCCGTTGACAAGTGTGACGACTTCAGTGACATCAACTGTAACTTTTTCCTCACCTAAACCTGGTATGATTATGTCATCGTCGACGTCATCTCCTACTTTGGTATTTGTCTCTGTGAAGCCTGTACCGTCGACGTCCGTCGTTGACGCCTCGTCATCGACTGTTCTAAAGGCTTTACTGCCGACGAAAAAGAAATCGTCGACGAGCTCGTCGACGGGCTCCACACCGTCCACGAAGGTAGCGCCGTCGACGAAGATTGTTCTGTCGTCGACGGTTGCACCGTTGACGAAGAGTGATCCGTCGACGAAGAGTGCCCCGTCGACGAAGAGTGCCCCGTCGACGAAGAGTACCCCGTCGTCGAAAAGTGCCCCGTCGACGAAGAGTGCCCCGTCGACGAAGAGTGCCCCGTCGACGAAGAGTGCCCCGTCGACGAAGAGTGCCCCGTCGACGACGAGTGCCCCGTCGACCACGAGTGCCCCGTCTACGACGAGTGCCCCGTCGCCGAAGAGTGCCCCGTCGCCGAAGAGTGTCCCGTCGACGAAGGATGCCTCGTAGACGACAAAAACATCGGAAAGAAATCCTCCGTCGACGCCGCAACTATCATCGTGTACGGCATTGCAGGTTTGGTCTCCGTCGACGGTGTTTCTAACACCACAGCAAGCATCAAGACCACAGAGTGAAACAGCGATGCAATTTTCGCCCCTTCGTATTTCACCTCAAAAGGTGTCTTCTGAAGTGCCAGATCAACTTTTGGACTCTGAAAGTGAGGATGAAATGGTCCAAAATACCTTTGGACAAGCAACTAGCCCATCAGAGTTGCATATCAAGCTTCAGGATGAAGAAGATGATACTTCCCAATCTCCTATTCCTATATCGACACCAGTAGCAGGAAACCCTGTTGCCCAAGTGCCTATGGCTTTGTTATCCAATTTACAGTTTATGTTAGACGATTACTACATCTGAAGCACCCCCGCACGTGCTTGCAACCGTCGTCGACAGAACAATCTTCGTCGACGGCGCTACCTTCGTGGACGGTGTGGAGCCCGTCGACGAGCTCGTCGACGATTTCTTTTTCGTCGGCAGTAAAGCCTTTAGAACAGTCGATGACGAGGCGTCAACGACGGACGTCGACGGTACAGGCTTCACAGAGACAAATACCAAAGTAGGAGATGACGTCGACGATGACATAATCATACCAGGTTTAGGTGAGGAAAAAGTTACAGTTGATGTCACTGAAGTCGTCACACTTGTCAACGGGGAGGTTGAAGTGGACATCGTAGTTAGAGGAGATGATGTCTGTGGTAACTTCCTCTCAGAAGAAAGAGGAATCTTAATGGTGATTCCCTTTTTTGGGTCAGAAGTGCTCTCCATGCTTTTGCTTGAGTGGGCAGCTTTGGAAGTTGAAGGCTTGTCCAGCTTAGTAGGTGGTTGTTTCTTAGTCACCTTTGCCTGAGGCGATGAAATTTTTCAGGCGCAGGCCTCTTCCTAGAGGCTGTGGTAGAACCAGAGGCAATGCTGCCCACCTCAGAAGCAGGATTAGAAGAATCCCTCTCAACCACAATCCTTCTCAACCACAACCTAATCAAGAAGAAGCTCCGCAGTCTTCGGAGGATGAAGAACAGAGGGAAGAAGGAGAAGTGGATGATTTGTCAGAGTGGGATGACTATCAAGTACAATCTCCTTCAACATCTCCTCAGACTACGTCGACCTCTCCCCCGGTGGATGTGGCTAGTTTCCATTTACTAATGGAGCGTGCAACCAAACGCTTTCATATCCAAATGGAACAGACGGAGCAAGACTGTTTCTTGTACGATTTTAAAGATCAGCCTAGACGACAGATAAAAACAATACCCATCATTGATTTCATCTGGCAAGAAGGTATTAAGGTGATGTCAACACCGGCCTCCATTCCGCCGATCTTGCCACGCATAGACAAAAAGTATAAAGCTCCTGAAAAATCGCCTGCATGTCTGATCGGACATCCAAAGCTCGACTCAGTAATTGTCCAGGCTGCCCAGAAGAGGGCCAGAAACCCATCATCTGCAGTTACGGCACCGCCGGACAGAGATGGTAGACGCTTAGACTCAATCGGAAGGCGTGTTTCCACCATGGCTGCAACAACAGTTCGTGCTGCCAATGCATTGGCCATTTTGGGGCGGTACGACCGCCAAATGTGGTCTGACATCGCACCATTTATCGATCTCCTCCCTGAGCAATCCAAAGCTGAAGCACTTCAAATTCTACAAGAAGGTCAAAGAACCTCGGAAGAAATCATCGACTCGGCTGTAGATGTCGCATCTACAGGTTTTCGACAGTTAGCAGGAGCTGCTGTCCTACGCAGACAGGGATGGTTACATTCAACTTCTTTCAGACAAGAAGTTCAAAACCGAGTTCTTGACATGCCATTCGATGGCGAATATTTATTTGGTCCCAAAGTAGAGGAAGCATTGCAAACTATCAAAAAGGATACTGAGACAGCAAGATCCTTGGGCACCCTGCAATTCCGCAATCCGCCCTTTCGAGGAGCAAGAGGACGAGGAACGTCCTCAAATAGAGGTGGATACCATCAACAATCCACATACAGACAAAGTAACCAGCGCTATCGGACACAGCGCTACCAATCTTATGGGCAGAAAAGATCAACCTACACCCAGAACAGGGGTAAGACAAACTACCGCGGCAAAGACAAGCGCCAATGAGTCCTTTCACCTGCCACCACCATTTCTCCACCCTCTCAGAAAACTTGGCGGAAGAATATCAAAATTTTACTCCAACTGGCAGTCAATAACAACAGACAAATGGGTCCTGGATATTGTGGCCAGGGGCCATGCCCTAGAATTCGAAAAATTCCCTCCAAATGTTCCGCCAAAAGGACCGCCTCCAGCTCACTTGAAAGAGCTATTTGCCCAAATCAAAATGATGATACAAAAAGGAGCGATCAAGAGCGTTCCACAGAAGATGAGAGGTATGGGGTTTTACTCCAGGTTCTTCCTGGTCAAGAAGAAGAACGGGGAGTGGCGCCCGATCCTCGATCTTCGCGCTTTGAACAAATATCTAAGGAAACTGACATTCCGAATGTTGTCGCTCCAGGAGATATTGCATCTTCTAGCAGCAGGGGATTGCGTGGTCACCTTAGATCTACAGGATGCATATTTCCACATCCCCATTCTACCTCGTCACAGAAAATTCCTTCGCTTCAGGGTGGCTGGCAGGGACTACCAATTCAAAGTCCTTCCCTTTGGTTTACGGTCAGCTCCAAGAGTATTTACAAACGTTTTAGCTCCGGTGGCTGCGCACCTCCCGCTGGAGGGAATACAAATTTTCCCATACCTAGACGACTGCCTTATAAAGGCCAGTTCTCACGACACCATTCATCAACACCTACAACAGTGTCTGCACCTGTTTCAGTCTCTAGGCCTGACAATCAATTTCTGCAAATCCCAAATGCAATGTCACAAAGAATAGCCTTCTTAAGAGCGATTCTGGACACTCAAAAACTCAAAGCTTACATCTCAAAAGAGAGACAAGTAAAAATACAACGACTAGCGCAGGACCTGGTGCAAAGAAAGTCAGCTTCTGTCTGACTGTACAAATCTTTTCTGGGTATGGCATCCGCTTGTATTCCATTGCTTCCAAACTGTCGGCTCCGGATGAGACCGCTGCTGGAAGAACTGACCTTACAATGGCGGCAAGTTTCGGGCACTTTCGAGGACCTCATTCAAGTAACAACACTCATGAAGAAATCTCTTCTCTGGTGGACACAGATAAGTCATCTGAGACAGGGGTGCGCGTTCCTTCAAGACGCACCGAGTCTAACCATCACTACAGATGCGTCCCTCGAGGGCTGGGGGGGCTCATCTACAAGGTCTCACGATCAGCGGCAAATGGACTGCGCAGCAAAAACGGTGGCACATCAACCGTTTAGAACTGAGAGCCATTTTTCTTGCACTCAAGGCGTTTTGTGCCATCATTCAGGATGCCAATGTGTTGATACGAACAGACAACACAACAAGCATGCACTACGTCAACAAACAGGGAGGAACACGATCTCTTCTCCTGTCTCAAGAGGCGCAGGATTTATGGACATGGGCTCTTCACCACTATGTGAATCTGCAGGCAGTGCATGTTCCGGGGACAGAAAACGTCCTCGCGGACGCGCTCAGCAGGACAACGGTCACCACCCACGAATGGGAACTTCACCAGGAGACAGTGGAGCACATATTTCATCAATGGGGTTGGCCAGACCTAGATCTATTTGCGACAAGAACCAACAGCAAATGTCGAAGCTTCGCAAGCTGGCATCCCCACAAGAACTCTCTGGGGAATGCGTTCAACATCAATTGGTCTCGGATGTTTGCGTACGCTTTCCCACCGATTCCTCTACTCCCCAAGGTTCTGCGGAAAATGAAGAAGGAACCTTGCCGACTCATCCTGATTACGCCCAGATGGCCGCGCCAGTATTGGTTTACAGAGCTCCTCCTACGGTCAGAGTGCAAGCCAATTCAGTTACGTCCAATCCCGAACTTGCTCAGCATTCAGGAAGGACAAGTCTTCCATCCGGACCCAGCATCTCTGAGATTAGCGGCCTGGCTCCTGAACACCGTGAGTTCGCACACCTAAACTTCCCGGAGGACTGTAAAGAGGTGTTGGCCAAGCCTAGAGCGCCAGCTACCATCAAGACGTACAGTCTCAAATGGAAGCGCTTCTGCATCTGGTGTCGTTCAGCAGGGGTTCACCCTTTTTCAGCACAACCTGAGGAAATTCTTCCTTTTTTCCTGCACTTAGCACAAACAGGTCTCTCATGCTACCTTAAAGGTGTTTCTGGCTGCAATATCCAGATATCGACAGGATGGAACCAATTCTCTGTACTCGGCAAGGATTATCCAACAATTCTTCAGAGGCCTCTTTAGAATGTTCCCTCCCATACGCTGTCCGCCTCCTTCGTGGCATCTAAATGTGGTCCTGGCACAACTCATGCGTCACCCATTCGAGCCCATCCACAAGGCCGACTTGAAGTACCTTTCGTGGAAAGTATCTCTGCTCTTGGCTTTAACATCCTCTAGAAGGGTTAGTGATATCCAAGCGTTCACTGTGCACCATCCTTTCCTGCAATTCACAAGTGACTCTGTGATACTTCGCACAAATCCAAAATACATTCCGAAAGTACCTTCGGAATTCCATCTTAACGAACCTATTGTTCTCAAAACTTTCTTTCCAGACCCGCAAACACCTGCGGAAAGAGCATTGCACTCGCTTGACATTAAACGATGTCTTAAATTCTACTTACAAAGAACATCTACTCTACGCACTTCTGACCGGTTGTTCATTACCTACGGTGCGATTCGTAAGGGGCAGGCAGTTTCAAAACAGACTATTTCAAGATGGATCTCTGCTGCCATTGCCTTTTGTCATGCACAGGCTGGGAGACCTTTACTATCAGCACCCAGAGCGCACTCCACAAGAGCGGTCTCTTCATCTACGGCCTTATTCGCTGGAGTCCCTCTTCAGCAGATCTGCAAAGCGGCTACTTGGGCTAGTCGCTATACCTTTACCAGACATTACTGTCTAGAATCCATCAGCGAAGCTGATACTTCTGTGGGTCGAGCTGTTCTACGGAATCTGTTTCACTAAGGTGAGCCTCTGTTTCCCACCGCCTTGTTTCTGCTGTCAGACGCTTTCTTATGTTATGTTCACACACATATTTCCTTGACTGCATTATGTTATGCTTTATCTGATGTGTATTTTCACTTTGCATTGATTTATGCGTTGTTTGCTAACAATCTTGACTTATTCAGCGTCTGCCCAGCAAGGATATATACTGCTAGCTACTCTGATTCAGGCATGTGAATCTATGAAAGACACCCCTAATACTGGAGAAGAACAATAGTTACTTACCTGTAATCTGTGGTTCTCCAGTATTGGTGTATTTCATAGATTCACATGCAACCCGCCCACCTTACCCTCAGAGGCTCCCTAAGGCTATTATATTGGTTTCACTCCTGTGCGAGAAAATCTGAGAGCCTGAGCCTCTGGGGAGAACATTCTGGTGGGTGCTGTCGCCTGATTGGCTGCAGTTTGGTCTATACAAAATGACTAGGATAGTCATGAGTGTGAGAGCTTTAGCTCCTGTAGCTGAGGCTACTTTACTTCCTGGTTGGTTATTACCAAAGTTTTTTGGTTATTACAGGCATATTATTGCTTTTTTATATACCGTGGGACTCCCACTCCGACGACTGGGAATGATTCAGGCATGTGAATCTATGAAAGACACCAATACTGGAGAACCACAGATTACAGGTAAGTAACTATTGTTCTTAATACTCATTTAGCAAACGATAAAGCCCAATTGGAATGTGATATTCTCAATACCAAATAGAGAAAACACACGTTAACTCAACAAACCTAATATCAGTATTTTATCATACAGAACAAGACATCACAAATTGCTTGATTTCTTGATTGAAAGTCATTCTTTATTTTCTAATTCTGCAAATCATTCAATGCAACAAACAGCCAAAGCGTTTAGTCACAAAGCCTATGGATATTTTCAGGGCTGTTAGTGCTTCTCCTACCAATAGTTTTTCGTTTTCAAGATAGAGTTATGATAGGAGTGTGGATAAGCTAAAGAAGAGACATGAATCTGAACAAGGGAAAAGGGGTGAGGTGGAATGCAGAGAATGGAGTAACAGGTCAGAAATATGGATAAGGGGCAAGAAATATGGATAAGGGACAAGAGAGGCTAATGGGGAGGGTGGGGCAGTGGGAAGAGGAAGAGGAAACATTAAATAAGGCACTTGAGAGCAGGGGAAAGCTTTGTTTTAAAAAAATCTGTTTATTATATTTGAGAGCATGGGAAAACTTGAAGAGCAAAGGAGAAGTGGGCAGGGGGGAACAGAGCTATAGAGGAGTGGAGGAGACGTGAAAGGTTGAGGAGGAAGGAATAATTGTGTAAACAGAGGGACAGAGCAACTCACATTTATATTAAAAACATGGCTTTATTGCCATTAAGTTATTGCATTGCAGTCATACATGAAAGAGCTAGAGCTTCCACATAAAATACATAATGGTGCGCATCCTAGTAAATTCGCCGGCTAGCCTTTAACTTACTACCTGTATCCAGCCAACTAGCCACCAATAGAAGTTTCAGATAACTCAAAGATCATTATACATTAATACGGTACTCTTAGAATAGTTTCGGTTACTGTGAGCTTCAGATTACATCTGTAAATAAACCCTGTCGTTTTCAGTTGAGGATGGAACAAATATATCCATTTGTACTCTGTAATGCTCTATGTAATAGTTGATAACCGGTAGTTGTTATTGTAAGCACACAAATGCCTTAGATAGCAATCATGTCATTTAAACATGCAAACTAATACAACAAAATGAAAATCAACAATAAATCATAAGGTCACCTAGGGAGTGTAGTAGGTCAAGCTGTAGAGAAAGTCATGTCAGGAGATCTAAAACATTTATGTACTGTATTGTATTGTCTTGCTGGCGTAGGGGATAGATTTAGGGAGGGAAACCACCAGCACCTTTCTGAACACTGCCAGTAACCATCACAATCGTTACGATTCTGCATATATAGTTTCTATTTTGGGGGCAAATCTAGAGTAGGACTCCGGCAAGCCATCTGGGCCAGGTGTTATGACAGCATTCATCCCTGTGATGGCTAGGTGAAATTATTGTAATGTCACAGGACCTCCCAGGTCCTCACGAAGGGCTGGGTCCAAATAGCGCAGTGGCAGCAATGCCAGGAACCTCCACCAGGTCCTCCCGTAAAGTTGCCTTTGGCTGGTCGTGAAGAGTTTTATAAGATTTATAAAAAGCTGTGTTGATGGCCCTGCGTATAAAGTGATTTAGAAAAGGGGGTGGTGATGAACAGAGTGTCTGAGTTAAACAGACCACTCTTACCCAGTCCAAAGATCAGGGCTTGATCCATCACCGTTATTTATCTCACTGCCCCATCCCAGCTCAGAACCTGGCTATATGCAAATCAGTCTGTCCCTGGCCCAGTGCATCATGGGAACAGGGCAGACTAAACTACCAAGCCAATTCTTCACCAGAAAGGAGACAAGCTACCGGGGACCGGTTTCTGGCATTTCAGCCTTCTTCGGCCCGGCTTGCTTGAATCCTGATGGAGCAGTGAGAAATGGACTCATGTCTGAGTATACCCTGCCACACCTATAGTGGCCAAAAACGATTTAGAAAAGGGGGTGGTGATGAACAGAGTGTCTGAGTTAAACAGACCACTCTTACCCAGTCCAAAGATCAGGGCTTGATCCATCACCGTTATTTATCTCACTGCCCCATCCCAGCTCAGAACCTGGCTATATGCAAATCAGTCTGTCCCTGGCCCAGTGCATCATGGGAACAGGGCAGATTAAACTACCAAGCCAATTCTTCACCAGAAAGGAGACAAGCTACCGGGGATCTAGCCCTGATCTCTTGACTGGGTGAGAGCTTTCTGCTTAATTCAGAGACTCTGTCCCTCACCACCCCTTGTTGTAAATATTTTTGTCCACCCTAAGCGTGGAAGGGTATTCTCAGATGTGAGACCCTTGCTCATTGCACCATCAGGATTCAAGCAAACCGGGCCGAAGACGGCTGTAATGCCAGAAACCGGTCCCCGGGAGCTTGTTTCCTTCCCAGTGTAAGAATTGGCTTTTGTAGTTTGGTTTTCCCTGTTCCCATCATGCACTGGGACAGGAACAGACTAATTTGCATACAGCCAGGTTCTGAAACTGGGATGGTGCAGTGAGCTAAAAAACGGTGTTGGATCTAGCCCTGATCTCTTGACTGGGTGAGAGCTTTCTGCTTAATTCAGAGACTCTGTCCCTCACCACCCCTTGTTGTAAATATTTTTGTCCACCCTAAGCGTGGAAGGGTATTCTCAGATGTGAGACCCTTGCTCATTGCACCATCAGGATTCAAGCAAACCGGGCCGAAGACGGCTGTAATGCCAGAAACCGGTCCCCGGGAGCTTGTTTCCTTCCCAGTGTAAGAATTGGCTTTTGTAGTTTGGTTTGCCCTGTTCCCATCATGCACTGGGACAGGAACAGACTAATTTGCATACAGCCAGGTTCTGAAACTGGGATGGTGCAGTGAGCTAAAAAACGGTGTTGGATCTAGCCCTGATCTCTTGACTGGGTGAGAGCTTTCTGCTTAATTCAGAGACTCTGTCCCTCACCACCCCTTGTTGTAAATATTTTTGTCCACCCTAAGCGTGGAAGGGTATTCTCAGATGTGAGACCCTTGCTCATTGCACCATCAGGATTCAAGCAAACCGGGCCGAAGACGGCTGTAATGCCAGAAACCGGTCCCCGGGAGCTTGTTTCCTTCCCAGTGTACGAATTGGCTTTTGTAGTTTGGTTTGCCCTGTTCCCATCATGCACTGGGACAGGAACAGACTAATTTGCATACAGCCAGGTTCTGAAACTGGGATGGTGCAGTGAGCTAAAAAACGGTGTTGGATCTAGCCCTGATCTCTTGACTGGGTGAGAGCTTTCTGCTTAATTCAGAGACTCTGTCCCTCACCACCCCTTGTTGTAAATATACCTGCGTATAAAGTGGCTTCCCCTCATCAGTTAAAATCTGTGTTATGGGTGTTCCCCTGGATTCGGCGAACCAACCATGCCAAGAGCTTCCCGATCTGCCTCCCTCCTAATGTACCTTTGGCTGATTTCTCGCAGGTCAAGGCAGTTTAGTCTTTCCAGGGCAGCACTATATCTGCCCTTCGCCTCCGCGAGTTGTGCATGGATAGTGTCATCGGAACCTAATCTGTTGGCTAGATTATGCAAACTCTGTTCCAGAGTAGAAGGCTCTTTATAAAGCTCTCTCTTTACCTCAACCAACTGCACCATAAACTGACCCCTCACCACAACCATGAAAGCATCCCATTTGATAAGGGGATCTGTGGCAGTACCCTAGTTGATTTGAAAATACTTAGAAATAGTTGTTTGAAGGGTATCCCTAAAACCGACATCCTCAAGAAAGGACGGGCGGAGGTGGGAATCTCTGGGGGCTCAGCAATGGGACAAAAGATTATCAGTAAGGGGCATTAGTCAGACAGTATGCGTCCAACGTACTCTGTGTTGATTATACTTGTGAAAAGTCTGGTTGAGCAAACAAACATGTCTAGGCGAGAATGTAAGCTATAGAGTGATGAGTAATAAGAATAATCACGTACTCTGTCATGTTTGATTCGCCAGATGTCCATGAGGCCCAAATTGCCTATCCAGTTACAAAATCCCCTTGAAGTCCTATATGCTACTGCCCCAAGCAGGGGGAGGGGTGAGGGGGGGTGAACCTATCCAAATGGGCATCTGCCACACAATTAAAATTTCCCCCTAAGACAATGTACGGACCGTGCCAGAAGGAAGGGGAGCTGATCCTGTTTAGGAGCTTATTTACTACACAGAGTAACTTCCTTCTCAAGGAGTCTGCCCTTAACGAAATCGTAACAACCTTTTGGGTCAATAAAAGAATGGAGAGTCTAAAAGAGGGTCCCCGCCCTAATCCACACCAACACCCCTCCGGAGTAGGCACAATAGGAGGTTGAAAAAAGATGTCCCTGTCACCTACAGCATAGACAAAGAGATTCCTATGCAGTGAGGTGTGTCTCATGGAGTTATAACTATTTGGGCTCCACAACGGTACAAGTAGCGATGAATGCTGTGCCGTTTGGATGCAGAATTCATTTCTCGCATATTCCAGGACAGCAGTTTTATTTTACATTGAAGGTCTCCCATGACAAAGAGCTATAGCGTTCTCCACCCCCCCCCCCCAAAGCCCCCCCGCCCCCTTACCGTCACCTGAGTCCTCCTTGTTCCTCCCAGCAGACAGAGCCGTTTACAACCCCTCAGGCACTTGAACAAAATCCCAACTACGAACTCCCACACCCAATGGCAGTCCACCAATAGCTGGCCGTCCAAACCTGTACAGGAAGAAACATCATTAAGTGAGAGCCACCTTTTGATTCCTAGAAGGGGCAATCAAGGAGGGGGGCAGGCAATGTAGCACTTAAGGCCCAAACATGAGCTGGCCCATCTTTAGTAGGAGTTCAAAAAGTTTCTAACTGAAGGGCATCCCCAGGGAGCCAGTACCGGTGCACCCACCACACCCACTTTCCAGACCATTTCCAGCCGAGGACAGGTCATCCTGAAGCAGATCACGCAGTACAGGCCCGTTGACCAAGTGCAAGTCAGGAGCCAGCATCTTACATCATGGGGTATGGGACCAGTCAAAGTAGGTATTAAATTACATCATCAACGGATTGTGGTGTAATGACCGGGAGGTCTTTGCCTCCTAGAGCTGAGCTTCGGGAGTCAGAAGCCACTGAACGATGATCAGAGGAGGTGTCCATGCTCAACTCTGTTTTCTCTGAAGATACTGTTTCTGCTACGGCCTGTAGTTCCGCCTTACATTCCTGTTCTCTCTGTTAGGAAGAAGGCCCACACAAGGAGGAACCCCGCGAGTCGCTCAAGCCGCCTCTTGGATCTACGTCTACTGGACTTGGATTTTCCTCAGGACTTCTTAGGTGGTAACCCTACCCTGTAGGATTGCCCACACCGCATCGGGGGTGTCACAGAAGTGGGTATTGTTATTGAATATTATGCGAAGCCTTGAAGGAAGCGAAACGTCATAGTATTGTATGCTCTCTGCATGAAGAGCCTCCTTGGCTTCCCCAAAGGACACATATTGTTGTTGCACCGTAGCCGTAAAATCCAGGAACACTTGCTTCCTGCTATTTTCGATTTCAAAATGGCGATTTGTGCTGGCCCTCTGTAAAATAATGTCCCGGTCCCTATAATGCAACGTGTTCACTATTACTGGTCTGCGTGGCCTCCCTGACGCCAGAGGTCTCATCGGCATCCGGCGAGCTCTTTCCAGGGCAAAGAATTTTGTAAGGTGTTCCGATGCAACTGTTGAAGAAAGCCAGTCTTCCCAAAAATTTTTAACAACAAGGGGTGGTGATGGACAGAGTTTCTGAATTAAGCAGAATACTCTCACCCAGTCAAGAGATCAGGGCTAGATCCAACACCGTTTTTTAGCTCACTGCACCATCCCAGCTCAGAACCTGGCTATATGCAAATTAGTCTGTTCCTGTCCCAGTGCATGATGGGAACAGGGCAAACCAAACTACCAAGCCAATTCTTACACTGGGAAGGATCAAGCTTCCGGGGACCGGTTAAGTCTTCCAAAAAGGCAACCATATCCGTCCCTTCAATCTCCCTAAGGGAGGCCAATCACACAGATGTTGTTCCTGCGATTCTGACCCTATGCATTCTCTCCTCTGCTCTGTTCTCCAAGGCGAGTAATCAAGCCGCAAGATCCTCTACTCTGTGGTTTGTTGATTGCTTTTCAAGGAGTATGTCCCCAGGGACTGTTACACAATTTTGACTCTGTCTACCAATTTATGGTGCTCAGTCTGTGGCAGCCCAACCAACAGAAACAGCCCCAGTATATTGCTGGAACATAGCCTTGGTGTCCACCATAGTGGACAGGACCTTCTCTAAATGAGTGTATTGAGATATCTTCGATCTCCTCCTCATCTCTTTGCCCAGGCATAGGAAGTGAGTCCTCACCCATCTCCGATTGTGAGGCCTCTTGTTTAGGTCTAGTCTTGCCCATAGCTGCAAACAGCATTACCTAGGACACACATGCGGCCAACAACCAGATGGCTCAGGACCTCTGGGTGGTGACAACTCGTAGATAGACAGCAATCTGAGGGGACCTGAGGGCTATCAGTCATCCAAGATCTGGAAACCAGGGCACCTGCCCAGGTCCGTGGTGTAGTACCCTTTTCTCTGATGGCACCAAGTGGCCCTGAGGCATGGGGCTCAACTCATTCTCCCCCGGGTTCCGGCCCCTTCCACAGCGCACACTCAGTAAATCAGTTTCTTATTATCTATACCCTCTTTCACAGGAACTACCTCCAATATCAAGAATCTTAACTGGCTTACATTGTTTTTGGGTGGTAAAATGTGCAGCTACTGGTGCTTTCATTACTTGATTTCTTATTGTGCTCTTATGTTCTGTCAATCGGATTTTTTTTTTTCGTTCAGTTTTTCCTACGTAAGGAAGCCCGCAGGGGCATTTAAGCAAGTGCACAAAATTTTTTCGTGTCGCAGGCAGCATTCGTAAGCAATCTGATGCTTTTGCCCGTTGAGGGATGGCTTAAACTGGTACCCTGAATAATATTGTTGCAGTGACCACAGTTAAGGCATGATCTGGTTCCTTTGTATGTATGCCTTTTTGTTGAGGCATACCTCAACAAAAAGGCATCACATACAAAGGAACCAGAAAATGCCTTAACTGTCGTCACTGCAACAATATTCACATATTCAGGATTACTTCAAAGGACTGCCGTCTGGGGACACTGGTATTAATTTAACAATGCAAATTTCAGTTAAACAACAAAGTCTGGCAGATCAGAGACCTAATCACGTGTAAAAGTCAATACACAGTGTAGGTAATTGAGTGCCCCCGCATGTTATAATACGTGGGTAGCACAATTTGTGACTTAAAAAAGCATATACTGGAGCATGTACGTGCCACAAAAAACAAAGACAGGAATAACGCAGTGGCCAAACACGTGGAGTTACATCACAATGCCAATTGGAAATCCTTAAAATTTTATGGGATTGAAACTGTACCAGTGAATGCTCGAGGAGGCAACCGGGAGAAAAGGTTGCGACAAAAGGAGTCCCGCCACATCTTAAATGTTAGAGCCATGACGTCTTTTGGCTTGAACGAGTCAGAAGAACTATACATACTTCTGTGAAAATGAACAGCTTCCCTTAGTGTGAAACAAGGACAAATGTATGAGCATAAAACAAAATACAATAAAACCGCAAGGGTCATCGCACAGGCAATGGAATCCCAAGTATTGAATACCCACTCGAGGGTTAAAACAAAAGAGAGAGAAAAAAGTGGGCAAAAGATTAGCAAAAGGAAGAATGTATAAAATAAAATAAAAAAACAATAAAATGGCTTTGGATGTGTGACTTTTACCAAAGAATTCCCACCAGAGGGAGGGAAGCCACGTATAGATTTGAAAGAAATTATATCCTTGCCCGCTAGTACTGGTAATTAGCAATGTACTCAATGATGCCCCCCATTATAATGACTGGGATAGTCAGTATAAAGGGACTGAACGGACAAAACATATTATGGCGTTTGTTTCATACTGATAATTGGAAATGTTTATTTTAATTTTATTTCATTTGTAATCGCTATAAACAATATTTGTATTGCACGTATGTATATAATGAATGGCAAAAACAGGGGGCTGCATCTCCAAAGAATCGATGGAGAAGCCCCTGGCCCCACACAGGAAATGAAGTAACAGATTTCCTGGTAATCGGTTTAAGAATATGGGAAATCACGTGAATAATCAACCGTGATCAAGGTATCCGGATATACCGAAACGTGTTAGTTGATCTGTGTTGGCTATTAAAATAATGATTGAAGAATAAATTGATGAATTGGATCATCGCTGCTGGAGCGCGAACTTTACTTCTAAATTGAGTTTTTGTTTGAATATCTATCTATCTATCTATCTATCTATCTATCTATCTATCTATCTATCTATCTATCTATCTATCTATCTATCTGCTAAACTGATATTATAAATATGTGAAAATGTCAGTTTAAACATACCAGGGTTCGCCGCTCAGCAGTGCAGATACCTACTTACGGGCAGGCACCCCCACCGGCACCCAGAGTGGCCCTCAACACCACCAGGGAAGCCTACACCGTCTCCAGCCGTTCATCGGACCCCGACACGTGTGCAAAGCCCTCCACTCCGGTCCACTGAGAGCCGTGTCCCACAGTGCGTCAACTACCTCCGCACCGGGTCACTGTGCCTCCCCTAAGTTCAGCAGGCCTGTAGCATCTCACGGCCTGGGGGTCTCACCCGCCATTTTGGAAATTGGCTGCACCCGCTCACTGCCTGAACGGACGTGAGCTTCCCATGTGCACAAAAGATGGCCCGGAGGGGTGCCCTTACCACTGCAACATCAGTGAGGGCCACCGCAGACCCAGGTCGCACATGGCACAGATTTTAGATGGGCTGGCGCAGACACAGTATTTTGGAAGAGCTGGTGCAGAGTTGAAGTTTCAGGCATCTGCCATCTTCACCTCACTAGCCACGCCCCCAGAGTATCTCACATGGTTGAAGACATAGGTAAAGGGGATGTAGAGCAAATGAACCTATGCAGTCAAATATATTTTGGCCTTTTGAGCTGAATAAGTGCAACTGTAGATGTTTTGCAGAAGGAGTGCTGAGTGGGTTTGGTCCTGAGGTCCGCAGGAAGAGAATAACAGAGTGGAAGCTCCTGAAAATAACTGCTGCTGTGTGTTGGAGCTTTTGCCCTATGCGACCCCAGAAGAAAGTTTCTTTTGTTTCTGAGGCTCCTTATACCACCTAACGGTTTTGATAAGTTTTACTAGAGAGTTTTTGTGAACTTTAGCGAGGTTAAGTTACTTGACGAGGATTGCTGTGTGATCTAATTTCTTAGGTTAAGGTAGATCCCTGGCTATGACACCCACAAGGACAGTCCAGACATGATGGTATTGAGGCATGAAAATCCTGATATGCATCCATCCATATATACAAACACACAGGCGCGCGCACACACACAGGCGGGTGCACACAGGCGCTTTCTCTGTCTCTCTCTCTCTCTCTCTCTCTCTCTCTCTCTCTCTCTCTCTCTCTCTCTCTCTCTCTGTCTCTGTCTCTGTCTCTGTCTCTCTCTCTGTCTCTGTCTCTGTCTCTCTCTCTGTCTCTCTCTCTGTCTCTCTCTGTCTCTCTCTCTCTCTGTCTCTCTCTCTCTCTGTCTCTCTCTCTCTCTGTCTCTCACTCTCTCTGTCTCTCTGTCTCTCTGTCTCTCACTCTATCACTCTCTCTCTTTCTCTCTCTCTTTCTCTGTCTCTCTCGGCTGTGGCGAGAAACATTCTTCCTCAGGTGAAGGGTGTTTGGCTGTGTGTGGGTGGGGGAGAGGGGCGGGGGCACAGCCCGAGCGGGGGTTGGATGCCGGCCAGGCCCTGTGGCCAATCCTCCGCAGCACATAAACTTTACTAAAATATGACTATACATTAAACAAATCCTAGAAATTCTATGAAAAATACAAAGGTTAAAGTGACGTTATAGTTAGGTATGATAATATCTTTCTTTGCATTAAATAAAAAAACATGAAAAATGTATTGAAAATGTCAGTTAAAATATGCCATTTTAAATGAACAAGCCAACTGAATTTCACCAGTTATAGTTATCTCAAATAATCACAAGCGGCACCCTAAGGTAACTTTAACTTTAACTCTCTCCCTCGCTATGCACTGCTAATCAACCCACATATTATATACTCTCACCACAGCCTTGGAAATGGTAGACATTCACAGCTGTTGGTATTGTACAATAAGATGTTATAGATTATATATAATCGGCACATGACCCTTGGGTATCAGAATAATGGAAATTATCATGATCATTTCAGCAGTCATTATGTAAAATAAGATTAACATTAGAAATACCTGAATCATTTTATATCACACATCCGTACTTCCTATAATAGATTTGCTTAATCCCTGCCTAGCTCTTATGTCATCAGTTTCTTCTATTGGCTGAACTATCTGTTTCTAACTGTTTTATGCTAACCCATATAACTGTACTCACTTGCCTCAGAAAGCTGTTAAGCATACAGTCTGTTAATGGTATTCTGGCAAGTCCTCTCAAGCAATCTGTCTTCGTATCTACTTCTCTCAAATTTTTCTTGGTCTCTCTATGCATTTCCCCCAGTTTTTCTCTAAGGAGAGGGAAGGGGGAGCTGCTGAGCAGGTTTTAGGGCTCGCCTAGCGACACAGCGCTGCGCTTCTCGCTTGCGAGATGTATTGTTGTTGATTTTGCTGGTAAAGGGGGACAGGAGATGTGCACGCGGCGTTTCAACACAGCGTGCGCATGGAGTGCTTTCACTTGCCTTACCTGGGCGTTTCAACACAGCGCGCGCATGGCCCGCTTTTACTTTCCCTCCCTCCCTCGGCGTTTTAACACAGCGCACGCATGGCGCGCTTTCACTTTCCCTCCCTTCTCTCCCCCACGCACACACAGAGTGAGGCGGGCGCACCCTTGCTCTCGCTCTGACCTGCAGTGTCACTTCACAGGTGCGCGCTAATAAATGAGGCAGTAGACTGCTTGTTGACGGTAACCGGATGCTGTGTAGAGACCCCCTTCCCTCTGGAGGGCTTCTCGCAATCGCATGTCACTGGAAATCCTGCGTCAGCCTCTGAGTGGGAAATGAGGTGAATGGAAATGAGGTATAGGACCAGTCATCTGCAAGGCTGAGGGAATCTGGTGGAGCACAAACCTGCGACTTTCCATTTACACACATATCTCTACAATGCAGGCACAAGTCTATTGAGCTATCTTCCCAGCCTATCTGCACACGGTACCCAAGTCCTTTTTGTTGGGTTCCCAGCTCTGAGTCGGCAGCTTACTCCTGCAATTCAACCTAAATATGTCCTGGCTGGTCCGCCCGGAGCGACGGGTGGACCGGAAGTGCCACTGGCCATCAACACACAATGGCCCACACATGTAAGGGCCCCGGCTGCCTCTCCAGATTTGCCCAGTGTCTGCTGCTGCCCAGGCTGGCTCCGGCCCGCTAACGGGCTGCTAAGTAAAGGCGCCTACATAACCTGCATGTGGGGGCGGGGATAAGCTGGGAGGGCAGGGACCAGGCAGGGTACCCCCTGAATGGAGGCCCAGCCTTTTATCCAATTTACACACTTGAGCTGCTGGTCTAGACAGCCAATAAACAATGATGTCACAATACACCTGCATACCTGGCAACTTTAAAAACGACAACGAGGGAACATGGCAATATGCGGCACGGCAGAGGAACGGGCAAAACTAAATATTTGCCAGTCTGTACCTGGTGTATGAGAAACAAGAATAGGACGGAGTGCTGACTAACAGACACTCTCCCTGGCGTTCATGGGCCTCCTCATGTCTGCCCGGGGGCATTCCGGTACAGACAGAGAGCCAGGCAGTATTTAGCTGCTCGCCCCCTTAGTGCAAGTACATACCCTCTGTCGTGATTAGTGCTGAGACTAGGGCCCGTCACTGTAGGCTAGGACTAAGGCACTTCTGGTTTAAGGGTCGGACCGCGTGCGCTATGCCGTACTTGCTAGAGAGGCGCCAAAAGGGATACGGGTCCCAATACTGGCCTAGCAAGGACCTGCACTGACTCAATAGCTCCCGCAGCTTGCACTATCCAACAGTGGCCGCAACATAAGAGGAAGGTGCTGCCCCAGCAAACCTAAGGGCTAGGGTGAAGGCGGCCTCACTCAGAGGCTGAGCTAGAGGGCCCGCACCCACTTGCGTCACCAACAATTCCCCATAGCCGCCCCCACACGCCTGCTCGCCATGGCGGAAGCGGCCTTTCTGCGCCGTGCAGGACAGTCCACGAGCTCCTGCTGCCCTACCAGGGCCTTAGTGCCACTGGCAGGAGCACAGTACCGCGGTGGACATAGCAGGCTACATGCCGGGCTAGGTCAACATGGTGTCCCACAGAGTGTCCGGGGGAGTGCCCCTCAGGCAGACATGTACTGGGACCTCTTTGAAGGAAGGACAGCTTTGAAGGGAACAGAGTGTCCTGGAACTTGCATGAGACTGGTGGCCGAGATATCCTTCCAAAAGGACTTCCTGACCTAGTCACCTCCAACACGCCTCCTGGAGGTGTCATTGGCTCAAGAGGTGTGTCATAGTGCCTTATTTCTCCTGGTAAAAGTGGACAAGGTAAATAGTCATTAGGTCACCTTATCCAAACGTGCAGTCTCTCACAAAAAATATAACTGCTTTTACAGAAACTGAGGAAAGAAATATTTCTACCAGTTGGTCCAACTTGAAATCCTAAATTTTAGGTTGAATTCACATTTTCCTTTTATGGATTTAGTCACAACGGAAAATAGTTTTTAACGAAAATATTAAAGTGCTTTTCATGTAACGCTTCATACCACATCTTGTTATATATTTATGTGCTGTAAACAAGTGCTCCTATGGTTTTTCAGTTAAAAGGTACTCACGTTACTGACCTCCGACGGATTAAAAAGTCAGGACTCGAGGAGGAAAAACAACCTTTTTAACTTACTAACTTTTGAGCATGTGACACGCTCTTCTGCCGTTTCAAAATGCTTTAAATAACGTGTTAGTTATACTATTTATGATACTCCGTTTACGGCCTTGGCAAAAATGCAAGACTGAGCCTGTTTTAATTTTGACTCTTTACCTGACAACAACTGCTTTGTTTGAGTAGTGAATGTTGGTAAAATACAAATCCTAACTAAATTCAGTAGATTAAGATACTATTTAAGGCGCAACTGGTCAAGCTGAATTTCAAACAAAGATTCAAATTAGGGGATCTCAAACTACTACTTATTTATAAAGCAACCCTTGTAATTTTTTATGACAGTCTTTATTATATAATCATGAAACAAACGACTGCATTAAAAACGCCTAGAGTTAACAACATACCCCACAATACTGAATCCAAGTTATCTCTTTTTTTCAATTTTTTTTAGTGACACTGGGTTTTAATTAACCCGCTTTGAGGAAAACGTGCTTCTTCCCCTCCGCCTATACATTGCCCTCTAGCTCTTTGCTGCTGCCCTCCACCCTGTCCTCCGTGTTACTTCCTCCGACCCACCCCCTCTTTCCGTTGTCCGTACCTTCTCCTCCCCCACCGCCCTGTTTATTACTTTCCATCCAGCTGAACGCTGACCCACCACCATATTGAGAATATGGAGAAGTGTGGCTCAATGGTTAGAGGCGGCAGACCCGGAAGCTGAGATCGGCCCGGGACCAGGGTTCGATTCCCAACACAGCAGGGTTTTGGGTCAAAATGTCCGCGGGCCTGATAATTCTCGCCTCGGCGCCTACTCTAACCTTGGGTTCCACTCTGCAACTCTGGGCAATAGCTTGCTTAATCTTCACAACGGCCCCTTAAACGCAGGGGATGCCTGGTCTCACCTTGGGGGTGCCCAGAAGGAACCATCTCACAGGGAAAGCCAGGACAGGTTCCCCAGCGGTAAACAGCGCCGGGACGCCCGCGACAACCTTGTCCATCCGGACAAGGTTGTGTTACGGACAAGGCCCTCCTTCCTACCCAAGGTAGTCACGGCCTTCCACATTGGGCAATCCATCACGTTGCCCACCTTCTTTCCGCCTCCGCACCCCTCGAGAGAGGAGGAGCGGCTCCACCGTCTGGACCCAAAACGTGCGCTCTCATTTTATCTGAATCGCACACAACAGTTCCAGGTGGATGATCAACTCTTTGTTGGGTACGCGGGCGCTAAGAAAAGTAAAGCGGTGCACAAGCGGCCCATCTCACGGTGGATTAATTTGTGTATCCAGGCGTGTTACTCCTTGGCTAAGAAGGAAGCCCCTGTTGGGCTGAGGGCTCATTCCACTCGTGCCACAGCCACTACAACTGCCTTGGGCCGAGGTGTGCCCTTGCAGGACATTTGCCAGGCCGCTACGTGGGCCTCGCTGCACACGTTTGCAAGACACTATTGCCTGGACAGTCACGTCTGGAGGACGGCTACTTCGGCCGTTCCGTCCTCCAGGACTTTCTGGTGTGATTATTGGTTCGCAGACCCACCACCACGGGGATGGTATTGCTGGGGTATCTATTCTAAGGTAAGGAATCTATCACTGACGTGTCTCTTTCAGATGCACAAGTTACTACTTGTGTAACGATATATCTGTAAGAGACATTAGTTAGTGATAGATTCCTTACTGACCCACCCATCCTCCCCGTTCTGCGAACCGATATCTAGGGTTAAGGTCATCCCCTTTCAGGGCCTTAGTTTCATGGCACCCGTGTTGGTTTTTGGCATGGCTCAGCGCTTCTGGCACGGAAAAGCTGTGTCTAAGAACTGACGTCAGCACGCGGAGGCGGCGTCAAAGTACTCCGACGTCATCACGGCGCCGACGACGGACGCGTAGCCGCAGACGACGCCTACCGACGCGCAAGAGTACTGCTATGCAAAAGTTTCCGGATCCAGTCTGACGCCTGGGGATATTCTAAGGTAAGGAATCTATCACTAACTAATGTCTCTTACAGATATATCGTTACACAAGTAGTAACTTGTGCTTCACTGCTGAGACATCAGTCTGGTGTGAAGTTACTTACCCCGTGTTTCCCCGCCTCCCTGCGTCTCCAGAGACTAAAGGAAGCAGTGAAAAGGCAACTTGCCGCCTCCCCTACCCCTCTCTGGAGGCAGGTGTGGAAGGCAGGCGAGCTCTTGTCTTGTTTACAAGTGGCTCGCCTGGAGAAGCGCGATCCCCGTTAAAACAGTAGCTTGCAGAGAGGCCCCAACCTAAAGGGAAACTCCTAATGATTGCCTAGAAGTTGCCCGGTAATAACCCCATAATTCTGTACCGTTGCATTACTGTTACCGTAAAGGGGGTTGTTTTGTGGGATTAAAGGGCGGTTTACAGTCAAGTCAAGTCAAAAGATTTATATAGCGCGCTACATACCCGGAGGGTCTCAAGGCGCTTGAAGAGGGGTGGGGAGTTACTTGTCGAATATCCAAGTTTTAAGTTGCTTTCTGAATGCTAGATGGGTCTGAGTGAGACGAAGGTGAGTGGGGAGTGAGTTCCAGGTTTTAGCTGCGAGGTAGGAGAAGGATCTACCTCCCATGGTGGTTTTATTGATGCGAGGTACGGTAGCAAAGGTTTGGTTGGAGGATCGTAGCTGGCGGGAGGGGGTGTTGAAGAAAAGTCGTGTGTTGAGGCATTCGGGTCCAAGTTCGTAGAGTGCTTTGTGTGCGTGGGTTAGGAGGCGGAAAGTAATCCTCTTATTGACGGGGAGCCAGTGGAGGTTTTTCAGGTGACTAGAGATGTGGTCTTTACGCGGGATGTCTAGTATGAGTCTAGCTGATGCGTTCTGGATGCGTTGGAGTTTTTTCTGGAGTTTTGCGGTGATACCGGCGTATAGGGTGTTTCCGTAGTCCAGGCGGCTTGTAACCAGAGCATGGGTGACCGTTTTTCTGGTGTCGGTGGGGATCCAGCTAAACTTTTTTTTGAGCATGCGAAGAATGTTGAAGCAAGATGATGAAACGGCGTTGACTTGTCTGTTCATAGAGAGTGAGGAGTCCAGGATGACGCCCAGGTTCCGTGCGTGGTCCGTCGGGATGGGTGATTTTCCAAGGGCCTCTGGCCACCAAGAGTCGTCCAGGCGGAGGGGGAGGTACCTAAGATAAGGACTTCTGTTTTGTCTGAGTTCAGTTTCAGACGGCTGTGCTTCATCCACTCGGCTACTTCTTTCATTCCTTCATGTAGGTTGGTTTTGGCGGTGTTAGGGTCTTTGGTGAGTGATAGGATCAGTTGAGTGTCATCCGCGCAGGAGATGATGTTGAGGTTTTGTTGGCGAGCGATGGCCGCGAGGGGGCTCATGTATACGTTGAAGAGGGTGGGACTGAGTGAGGACCCTTGGGGTACGCCGCAGATGACTTCAGTGGCCTCTGAGTTGAATGGTGGGAGGCGGACTCTCTGGGTTCTTCCGGTGAGGAACGAGGTGATCCATTCCAGTGCTTTTCCTTGGATTCTGATGTTTCTGAGGCGCTGTCGAAGGGTGCTATGGCAGACTGTGTCGAAGGCTGCGGAGAGGTCGAGGAGGATGAGGGCGACTGTGTCTCCATTGTCCAGTAGAGTTCGAATGTCGTCTTTTGCTGCGATGAGGGCGGTCTCCGTGCTGTGTTTGGCTCGGAAGCCGGACTGTGAGGAGTCGAGGGATTTGTTGGTTTCGAGGAAGGCGGCGAGCTGGTTGTTGACGGCTTTCTCGATGACTTTGGCAGGGAATGGAAGGAGCGAGATGGGTCGGTAGTTTTTGATTTCGGTGGGGTCAGCTGTGGGTTTTTTCAGAAGGGCGCTAAGTTCTGCGTGCTTCCAGCTTTCCGGGAAGGTGGCGGAGTTGAGGGAGCAGTTGATGACGTCTCGGAGGTGTGGTGCTATGATTGAGTCTGCTTTGTTGAAGATGTGGTGAGGGCAGGGGTCTGTGGGGGATCCTGAGTGGATAGAGTTCATCAGGCGGATGGTGTCCTCAGTGGAGATTGGGTTCCAGTCATTAAGGATGTTCAAGGGGGGTGAAGGTCCTGCAGAAGGTTGGGTGGGTTGGTCTCCGGGTCGGTGGTCGAAGCTGTTGTGGATGTCTGCGATTTTGTTGTGGAAGAACGGAGCTAGGGAGTCGCAGAGGGCTTGAGAGGGGGTGATGTCGTTGGAGTTGGCTGAGGTGTTGGTAAATTCTTTGACGATGTTGAATAATTCCTTGCTGTTGTGGGCGTTGTTGTCTAGTCGGTCTTTGAATGCGGTTTTCTTGGCAGATCGGATTAGTTGGTGGTGTATGCGGGTGGCGTTTTTGAAGGCGTCTCTAGTGCTGGTGTTTGGGTCTTTTTTCCAGGCCTTCTCGAGGGAGCGACAGAGTTTCTTCGATTTCTTAAGATCATCGTTGAACCAGGAGGCGTTTTTGCTGCCTAGTTTGATTTGACGTTTTTTCAGCGGTGCTAGGATGTCGGCGCTGTTGGATAGCCATTGGGTGAGGTTAATGGCGGCTTGGTCGGGGTTTGAGGAGTGGGTAGGGGGGTTTTGAAGAAGCGATGAGGAGATCTGGTCGATGGTGATTTTGTTCCAGTTTCTTCGCAAAGTAGGTTGAGGATGGTTGTGAGTTGTGGTCTTGTTGTAGATAAAGTGTACGCAGCTGTGGTCCGTCCAGTGGAGATTAGTAGTGTGACTGAAGGAGACATGTTTGCTGAAGGTGAAGATAGGGTCGAGTGTGTGACCTGCGATGTGGGTGGGCGTAGTGACAAGTTGTTTGAGTCCGAGGTTGGCGAGATTGTCCAAAAGGGAGGTGGCGTTGCTGTCATTGCTGTTTTCCAGGTGAAAGTTGAGGTCTCCCAGCAGAATGTATTCCTCGGAGGGGAGGGCGTGTGGGGTGATAAAGTCAGTGATAACGTCGCTGAATTGTGCACGGGGTCCTGGAGGTCGGTAGAGGAGTGTGCCTCTGAGTGTGGTCTTGGGGTCGGTGTGGATCTGGAAGTGAAGGTGTTCGGCGCTGGTACGGTTGACGTCTGAGCTGGTTGAGATGCGGATGGAGTTCTTATGGACGATGGCGATGCCTCCTCCTGTTTGGTCGATGCGGTCCTTACGGATGATCTTGTATCTTTCCGGGATGGCAATAGTGATGTCTGGGGCTGATAAGGCGTTCATCCATGTTTCTGTTAGGAAGGCGACGTCGGGAGAAATGGTGTCTAGTAGGTTCCAGAGGTCGATGGCGTGTCTGTGGACTGAGCGGGTGTTGAGCAGGATGCATTTTAGGTGGTTGGAGTCAGATATCTGTTGTGTGATCGTGGATGAGGAGTTTTTCTTGGTGCCGTCGAACTTGCAGGAGTAGCATGTGAAGGGTCCATGGGTGTGTCCGGGAGCGGCTTGGGCGCAGTTGGGGAGACGGCCGGGGTTAAGGGCTAGGAAGGTGGAGGCGTCGTATGTAATGCGGGAGGGCTGGGAATTGCGTGGATCAGGGGGTCTGGCGCTGGGCGCGGTCCAGGCGCGGACGGGCGTAGACGGGCTTACCTTTGGCGCACCTTCGGCGCGGCCGTAGCGCGTGGACGCTGCGCGTGGGTCCATCTGTCCATAAATGGATAGTGGGGGGGCGGAGCGTGGGAGGGTCAGCTTGGGAGGGGGGAGCGGGGAGGAGACACGGGGACAGGTAAACAGCAAACAACAACAGCAAAATGGCGGTGGGGTAGCGAGATTCTAAGCAGGGGCACAGTCGATCTACAAATAGCCAAAATGCAGTACACGCGCAGTTAATAGAACAGTCAGCAAAGTTGCCACTAAGCAGGAGCACTGAGCAAATTAATAAATTAACTTAATTCCGCTGAAAACCGATACCAGGCAAATGCAGATTAAAATTAGTTAAGTAAAGTAAAACGATACCAGGCGCTATACAGGAGCGCTATGCACAAGTGATACCAGGTGCTATGCAGCTGAACTATCTCTGGAAGGCAGGGCTCGAGGAGGAGCGAGTGGGAGCGACCTGAGTGCGAGAGCCAGACGGTCACAGAGGCAGAGGGGGACGGGGTCTGCAGATCGATGCGAGTGTGTGGGAGGGTCAGCTTGGGAGGCGGGAGCGGGGAGGAGACACGGGGACAGGTAAACAGCAAACAACAACAGCAAAATGGCGGTGGGGTAGCGAGATTCTAAGCAGGGGCACAGTCGATCTAAAAATAGCCAAAATGCAGTACACGCGCAGTTAATAGAACAGTCAGCAAAGTTGCCACTAAGCAGGAGCACTGAGCAAATTAATAAATTAACTTAATTCCGCTGAAAACCGATACCAGGCAAATGCAGATTAAAATTAGTTAAGTAAAGTAAAACGATACCAGGCGCTATACAGGAGCGCTATGCACAAGTGATACCAGGTGCTATGCAGCTGAACTATCTCTGGAAGGCAGGGCTCGAGGAGGAGCGAGTGGGAGCGACCTGAGTGCGAGAGCCAGACGGTCACAGAGGCAGAGGGGGACGGGGTCTGCAGATCGATGCGAGTGTGTGGGAGGGTCAGCTTGGGAGGCGGGAGCGGGGAGGAGACACGGGGACAGGTAAACAGCAAACAACAACAGCAAAATGGCGGTGGGGTAGCGAGATTCTAAGCAGGGGCACAGTCGATCTAAAAATAGCCAAAATGCAGTACACGCGCAGTTAATAGAACAGTCAGCAAAGTTGCCACTAAGCAGGAGCACTGAGCAAATTAATAAATTAACTTAATTCCGCTGAAAACCGATACCAGGCAAATGCAGATTAAAATTAGTTAAGTAAAGTAAAACGATACCAGGCGCTATACAGGAGCGCTATGCACAAGTGATACCAGGTGCTATGCAGCTGAACTATCTCTGGAAGGCAGGGCTCGAGGAGGAGCGAGTGGGAGCGACCTGAGTGCGAGAGCCAGACGGTCACAGAGGCAGAGGGGGACGGGGTCTGCAGATCGATGCGAGTGTGTGGGAGGGTCAGCTTGGGAGGCGGGAGCGGGGAGGAGACACGGGGACAGGTAAACAGCAAACAACAACAGCAAAATGGCGGTGGGGTAGCGAGATTCTAAGCAGGGGCACAGTCGATCTAAAAATAGCCAAAATGCAGTACACGCGCAGTTAATAGAACAGTCAGCAAAGTTGCCACTAAGCAGGAGCACTGAGCAAATTAATAAATTAACTTAATTCCGCTGAAAACCGATACCAGGCAAATGCAGATTAAAATTAGTTAAGTAAAGTAAAACGATACCAGGCGCTATACAGGAGCGCTATGCACGAGTGATACCAGGCGCTATGCAGCTGAACTATCTCTGGAAGGCAGGGCTCGAGGAAGAGCGAGTGGGAGCGACCTGAGTGCGAGAGCCAGAATAGCGACCTCTGAGTGCGAGAGCGAAATAGGGAAACGCAAGGGGAATTGGGAATATCACTCCCAATTCTTCACGTAATTCTGCATTTTGTCCTCTTCATAAGGAAATCGTATGGATGCGGTAATTACCACAAAACTTGTCATTCCAATCCCCGTGCAAATGGTAGTTGGAGCAGGGATTGGAAAACAACGGGTCCCTCGTAATAAGGGCGTACGTCTCAAACTGGGATGGAAAATACCAGTATGTGGTGAATCTGATAGGGCCACTAAGCGGAGTTACTCGCCTCCTCGCTATTTAAACCCAAGTTGCCTAATTTAAAAAATCAAAACACGAGTCCGAGCAGCCTGCATTTGGGTGGGTGTAAACTGGGTAACCTAACAATTAGGCCGTTATCATTCCCTTGACAAGGAGCAGGGGGAAATGCTTTTTTATTTGAAAGAGTGTACATAAAACACAAAATATGAGGTATTCTGTACTTCGTCTCCCATTCTACCATATTCAACGGATGCTCCCATGTAAATAAATTGCTAAAAGGGATTTCAATGACCTTGAAATAGCCAGTCACACAGGCTGCCTTCCACCTAACCAGCTCCGCACATACTACTCCATAAAAGTATTTTCTCAAGAAGAAGGCTCTGTTCCTGGTTTTATAAGGACAGAGACAGCAGCCCTGGCTTTGCCTTTTCAAAATAAGAAATCTTAAATTCAGTATTGGGTTGATGCAGAGATGTATGATGAAGGCTCGATTGCTTACTGGAAATATTCATGTTGCAGTGTGGTGCCTCTGTGGGTCATTGCATCCTACCTGAGTGAAAAGAGGGTCACCCATATTGTAGAGCGGTACCTCTGTAGACCCTTACCTGCTAGCTGCGTGGATAGTAGATCACCCATGTTGCAGTGTGGTGCCTCTGGGGTCATTGGCAGCAAGCGGAGAGGAAAGCGGGTCACCCATGCTGCAGTCTGGCAACTTCTGATAAAAATCCCATGGCAGTCAGTCATAAAGTGACCATACCTCTCAGGAAGAAGCAGGGATGCCCAAAAGGACCACGTATGTACAGAGCATCTAGAACCAGAGAAAATGGAAAATGCAGCGACGACATGCCAAAGACGAAGGCTCCTGACCACTCAGCTTATTTCAAAAGCCACAAACAAGGACCAACAAGAAAAAAAAGACTCACCCCCAACCCCCATGTGTGTGTTGAAAGAACCTGGACAAGCACGTGGCACATTCAGTGTGTGTCAGCAGTCACCTCAGTGGAAGTTGGGACCCTGGAAAACCCCAGGTGGACAAACACAGGATACCAAAGAAACTGGCAACGAACTCTGAGGCAAAACCTTGCCCAGGCTGCAAAAGAACTCCAGCAGGTAAGATCAAGAGGGAAGGAGTAGTGCTCACCAAAGACCACACTGCATCAAAGCGTGCAGCACCTTGAGGAACACAGAACACAACTGTGGAGGTGAAATGAAGGTAGGACTAAACCCAATACCGATTTATTTTCTAAACAAGCATTTGCAATGCAATAGGTCTCGCATTTGCGAGATTTTGAGCTACTGGCATTGTAAATGACAAACCTTTTATCTATGTGTTGGTTTTGAAAACAGATAAATAAAAGACATTGTCATTTACAATGCCAATAGCTTAAATTTTTGCAAATGCAAGACCTATTGCATTGCAAATGGCTGTTTTATCTGAAAGTACTAACACCACGTGATTGGTCACCATGCATAAAATAGAAAAAATACATATACATGTATATGTCCATATTGAACACAGAGTCTTTCTTCCTTATCCAGTGACTACATTTTCTTGTTTGCTATTTCACGTGGGATAAATTATCTTGTTTCAAATCCATGTCGTTTTTTCATTTTAGTTGCTGCTGTGTCCATTCATGGGATATATGTTGAGGTCATTTCTTAATTCATATTAAGGTGATAGATCCAAGAAACAGTTTACTTTCCGTATAAATACATTTGTAATTTTCTTTTTTTTCTTATTTTTTCCTTCATGTGCAAAGTGCCAGGAGTTCTAAATACAATATAAATATGTTGGTTAAAATACATAATATATTAAAATTCCTTTCATATTCAATTCATTATAACCTATGCAAAATATTGCTATTGCACTATTTGTTCAGATCCTCCATTTTCACTTTTAGCTTCCTGCTTAAATGTGTCTATGCGATATTATTTCTTTAGATATCTATCCCACCATTCTTTATTGCATCATTTTATGAAAAGCCCAATAACATCTTACTGTATGCAAAATAATCCCAATCCAACTAAAGTGCCCCCTCAAAAAAACAGATTACAATATTAAAGTGCTAATGCTTATATTGTTATAATAATCCCAAATTAACACCACATTATTTGGTTTAAAAAAGACGTTTACATTATGTGGGTCATTAGTAATGGAATGTATCTAGACATGAATAAAATCCACAGCCAAATGTTCATCCATTTCTAAAAAGTCACTGCTCTACAGAATTTTGTAATTTGTTCACATATAGGTACAAAGATAAATAGCGCCCGAAGGCCATCATATCTATCTTATCTTAACATCATGAGAGATAGAACGACTCTAGAAAGCTATGTAGATCCTCTGTATTATTTAACCCATGAAGATGCTTGGAATCAAGTTCTAAAATGAATTTGGATTCCAGCTGCCTAAGTGCTTTTTTAAGGTCACCTCCCCGTCTCGGTTTAGAAACGTCAGCTGCCACAAAATAACTCAAACGCTTAAGTCATTGTTATGCGTATGTTTGAAATGGCGAGCTACCGGATATGTGGGATCACTATTGACAATGGCACGCAAATGCTGCAATATCCTGACATGCACCTGCATTTTTGTCCTACCCACGTATTAGAGACCGCTGGTGCATGTCAGGACATATACTGCAAATTCTGTACTACATGAGAAGTCACCCCTAATGGCTATTTCTTCTGGAAAAAATGGTGACGTGTAATGCATGGTGTTTATACTTGCAAACTTGCAAGCCCTGCAAGTATTACATTTCATAAAGCCATTTTTAGGTTGCAACCGCATTTTGGCTGCTGCTAATTCTGGGCAAGCCTTCCCTATCGGTGTGCGCATTGAAATGCCCTTTCTGTAGGTGACCGTGGGTTGAGGTGGTAATCTGGTTGACAATACACCGTCAGTGAACACAATTGGCCAATGACGCTTAATGATGGCTCGCACTTTCTCTCTTGCTTGCTGAAGGCAGTTGTCAGTCTTGGGGCATAATCATTATCATTGGTCTTATCTGGGTTGCTACACAATAGTGATTCCCTTGATCTTTCATTGGTCTTAATTAAAGCTGCCTTTAGGGTCTTTTCACTATAGCCCCTTTGTAAGAATCTGTGATATGCCTCCACTGTGCATCTGTTCAGATCTTCATTATTGGTACATATTCTTTTTAGACGCAAGAATTCCCCATATGGAATATTATCATTCGTATGTTTAGGGTGAGCACTGCTAGCATGCAGGGTTAAATTGCCAGCAGTGTCCTTTCTCTATAGGGTAGTACACAGTTTTCCTTCCTTCTTGTACACCTTGACGTCTAAAAAATAATACTGCTTTCACTGATGTTAGAAGTGAATTTGAGATTAGCGATGTTGATATTGATCTGTTTATTAAATTCAGTTGCACTAGAAGGATTGCCTTGCCATACAATAAAAACATCATCAATATATCTTAGCCAATGTAAAATGTGTTCATTAAAAGCGCTAGCATGTATCACCTTGAGGACCTGCTCCTCCCACCAGCCAACATGAGTAGCTGGGGGAGAAGAAAGCCCCCATAGCAACACCGCGTTTTTGCAAATAAATATCATTGCCAAATAAAAAATATTTATTGTGCAAACACCACGAGATTACATTTAAAATCATCTTATTATGCTGATAAAATTCAATCGGTCTAAAATCCAAGAAGTACTGTATGGCCTTCAAGCCCTTGGAATGTTCAATACTGGTATACAGGGATTCAATGTCTAATGTTCTAAAAAGTAAATTGTCCGACCATTTTATCATATATATATATATATATATATATATATATATATATATATATATATATATATATATATAAACATCCAACGGCAACCTCAATGGAGTATCCCTCGTCAAGTGGGGGTGGCGCGCTGCCGGTGAGGAGACCGGTAGTCAATATTCTAGCAAAAACGGCGTTCCAAGCGCGCACTCAGGTACCCAAAGAATCCACACCAACAAGCAGGTCTGTCAAGTAGGTAGGGTTTATTCATGCCATAAGCCCACGTAGGGCTTATGGCGTGAATAAACCCTACCTACTTGACAGACCTGCTTGTTGGTGTGGATTCTTTGGGTACCTGAGTGCGCGCTTGGAACGCCGTTTTTGCTAGAATATATATATATATATATATATATATATATATATATATATATATATATATATATATATATTAGTTAGTTAGTTAGTTAGGATTTTTTTCAATGCAAAATCTCAAAATTTTATTGTGAATAACTTTGGCGCCGGTTGACGAATCTGCCTGACAATTTGCTCAAATTTGCCTCGCGGAGCTCTGGTCCTTCCTTGAAAGTTTGGGGGGGATTCGTCAAGCGGGGGCCGAGATAAAAGGGGGGTCCCAAAACGTGTTTTCCCCATGTTAATTTCCATAGGGCGGTCGACCTCACTTTTAGCCCGAACGGCTGAATGGATTTCCACCAAACTTGGCAAAATTGTAGGGACTGGTAGCCCAATGTGCCTTTGCTATGTCTGAAGATATGTGCTCCAGTGGTTTTTGAGTAATTTAGGTTAAAAAAATATATATATCTATGGCAGCGCCCCGGTACGCGCACCGGGGAGCGCTCAGGGCGTGCCACGCGAGGTGCGCACGGAAAGCTGATTGGCTCTCGGGTGTCTGTAAACATTCGAAACAGTCCGGAGCGGCCGCCATCTTGTGTCTCGGTAGGATCGAGACACAAGAGGTGGGAAAAACAAAGGGGAAATGACCATAAGGGGGCAGAGTAGACCCCCCTTGACCCCCTAGGTTTGATGTGGGGGCTAAAAAAGGGCCCGGCGGGTGAAAAAATTATTTTTTTTATTTGCGCGGGGGGAGCGCCCCGTACGCGCACCGGGGAGCGGACCGGGGAGCGTGCCATGGGGAAAAATGAATGATAGAGTTTAAAAAAAAATTTGCCTTTTTTTAGAAATTGGAGGTAGTTCTAAAAAGAACTGTTTTTTTTCTTCTTTTTGTTGTTTTATATTTTTTTAATGTTTTTTGAACATTTTGTACTTTTTTGGCTTTTATGAACTATTTTGTATTTTTGGGGGTTATTTTTATGGGGAGAAACAAAAAACAGGGATTGAAAATGGCTCAACAGGAGCAAAAAAAATCAGGAAAAAATTAGGGTTTTTGGGGGCAATTGTGGTTGTCACAAGCAAGGAGGATGAGCTTTAGGCTCTGCTCACCATAGGAGATGGTCTTACCACAAAAAATACAGGTGACCCTAAATTCTCCAAATGGTGGTTGTATGCAAGGGATTGTCTCCCTTGTCTATGGTCCCGATGGAGTGGGTTGTTTTCGTTTGGAGGTGCTGGGTGTAGATTGGGGAGGGTTGCTGGCCAGTTCTCTCATCTCTGCGGCAGCCTAGTTGTTGGGATGCTTGCGCTGCATGTGCCTTATCATGGTATTGTTCCCAAATGAATATTTTTTATTTGGGTTACCCCTTGAGAGTTCCATGTCACAGATAAGGCAAGTCACCTTTGCCGCATTCACTTTCTTTTTTCCCTCAGGGATGGAAAAAAACTCCCATACAATGTGTGGCTTTGGTTGGTATGGGGTATTGTGTTCTTCCAGCCACCTCCTCCTCGTCCCCTCCTCCTCTTCCTCCTCCTCCTCTTCTTCTTGACCACCAATGTGATGTTATGGTGGTCCTCTTCGTGGTGGTGGTGGTGGTGCAGATGCTCCAGCTGATGCTGCTACTGTAGCCATTTCAAAGTACAAAATATACCTAAAAGATTTCAAAACAGGTCTTCCTCAGTCAAAGGACAAAGTCAGAATAAGGAAACAAGCATTAGAAATGCAATAGGTCTCGCAGCATTAGAGTTAGTGCTTTTAGAATTGTTTATGGGTTTTTTTGTAAATCTTTAGCATGAGGTTGAGGGTGAGTGAGGGTGAGTGAGGGTGAGGGGTTGAGGGTGAGTGAGGGTGAGGCTGAGGGGTTGAGGGTGAGGGAGGGGTTGAGGGTGAGGGGTTGAGGGTGAGTGAGGGTGAGGGGTTGAGGGTGGGTGAGGGGTTGAGGGTGAGTGAGGGTGAGGGGTTGAGGGTGAGTGAGGGTGAGTGAGGGTGAGGGTGAGTGAGGGTGAGGGTGAGTGAGGGTGGGTGAGTGTGAGTGTGAGTGGGGGTGAGTGGGGGTGAGTGTGGGTGAGTGTGGGTGAGGGATTGAGGGTGAGGGGTTGAGGGTGAGTGAGGGTGAGGGGTTGAGGGTGAGGGAGGGTGAGGGGTTGAGGGTGAGGGGTTGAGGGTGAGTGGGGGTGAGTGAGGGGTTGAGGGTGAGTGAGGGTGAAGGTGAGGGTGAGTGAGGGTGAGGGTGAGTGAGGGTGGGTGAGTGTGAGTGAGGGTGAGTGAGGGTGAGTGAGGGTGAGTGAGAGTGAGGGTGAGTGAGAGTGAGGGTGAGTGAGGGTGAGTGAGAGTGAGGGTGAGTGAGGGTGAGTGAGGGTGAGTGAGGGTGAGTGAGGGTGAGTGAGAGTGAGAGTGAGTGAGGGTGAGTGAGGGTGAGTGAGGGTGAGTGAGTGAGGGTGAGTGGGTGAGGGTGAGTGAGGGTGAGGGTGAGTGAGTGAGGGTGAGTGAGGGTGAGTGAGGGTGAGTGAGGGTGAGTGAGGGTGAGTGAGGGTGAGTGAGGGTGAGTGAGGGTGAGTGAGAGTGAGTGAGAGTGAGAGTGAGGGTGCTTTGTCATAGTAGGTTGGGCCCTGGGACATGGGCAGTAAAATGCCTTGATACCCACGGTTGGGCCCAGTAACTTGCTTGCCCCATGCTCCTCTGAACGGAGTTCGGATACCAGTAAATAGAAAGACAGTAAATAGGAATGAAAAAACACAAAGCAAATGGTAAGCATAGGAGGAATGCATTCCTAGGTAAGCTTTAAGCATGTCCCCAACATGTCTTTGCTGTGCTGTCTGGCAGTTTTCGAATTAAACCCTAAATGCTTCCGAAACCATCTAAAACATTAACAATCTTTGAAAAAACGTCTTTGTACAACTTGAAACATTCATTAAAACGAGACCTAAAAAGAAGGAATCAAAGTGAGGAACTTGTAACCGGTACAGGGCTTTAAAAAGGGCAATGAAAAATAACTCGAAGTGCCAGAGCTAGAAGCCTTATGGAAGGTCCTAAGTTTAATATGGTGATCTAAACGGAGATTATAATCATAAAGAACAGTGCAGGAAATGATCCCGTGTAAAGCCAATAAGGGAATTAATAAAAGTTCTATTTCCCTTGAAAGTGAAAATTCGCATCATGCTTGGCTTGTATACGTGCACTACAATCGTGGTGCAAGTTCCCTCATAAGTGTATAATTTTGACATGCTTAGCTTATAAACGTGCACTGAAAACAGAAAGTATTAGTGATATTTATAGTCAAACCGTGACTGTATAGTTTTTGTGCTAACGGGAAAATGCAGCTTACTAAGAAAATAAACTCTAAAATAAATGTACCGTCTATGCCAGGTAAAGAGATTCAAACTTAAGCGGTGAGATGTTTTTTTATGATGTTACCAGAGAGATATCCTAAAAAACTCAACATGCGATCCCACGGGCACCTCGAGTGAGTTATTAGCCGATTAAGATGGAACTTTTTTAAAGGGGCTTACCGATATTGTTATACTTATATAATTCCAACTTGTAGTAAGTTCGTCAAGGAAAACAGTTATTCTGTGCAAAGAGGGGAAAAAGAAAACGGGGAAATGAACACGGGAAAAATTAGGGGTGGAGGGGTTCTTAGGGCAGCGAATGGGCATTAGGGCGGTCGGAAGCTTACCTGGTAATCACGGCGCAGTGCTTAGTTACTCCTCTATCGAGTCGCATAGCAAGTAGGTCAAGAGGCGTCCTGACCGAATGTTTAGATAATCCTGTTCGAAACCGGAAGTGGTGAAAATACACAGGCCGTCGCCATTTTAGAGTGGTGACGGAGAGTATAGGGTTCTAACACGTGATGTCAATATACGAAAAATAAAATATTGTGTAATGATACAATGGTCATAAACTGGAAATCGGGTAGAAATAATATAATTGCTACTAGACAGATCTCTGGGCAGGGAGTTTTAACTAAGGGTAATTACGGAGAAGCCTAAGGAGTCTTCAAGGTAATGGAAGAGACTCACCTAGCTTAGCCGGGGATCAGAAAAGGAAGAGGGAACCTTATGAAGATCAAATGCATGATAGTTTTGGGAGGAATTAAGGGGGAATGGATAGTCTATGTACACACGCTGGAAAGAAAACATGTTAGTGTTAGATCTCAAAAAGGACAATAAGGAGGCAGATTAAATAGGCATCATTCAAATCCACTTTCTATATTTGTCCTGCGAACATTATATGTGCATCAAATTATATAGTCGTAAGGATGGGTCCAATCAAAATGAAAGGAGGGAAGAGAGGGGAGGGGGGAGGAGAAATGCGACACGGCGGGAAGGGGAGGGGGCGGAGCGGGTAAACAAAGACGGACGTGCACGCGCTTTTAAGGTCAATGCGCATGCGCATAAGCTCAATGCGCATGCGCATTGACCTTAAAAGTCACGGGCACTGCAAGGAATCGCCACGATTCCTTGCAGTGTGGATAAAGAGTGGATAAGTCGCAATACTCTCGCCTTGCTCGATGCGCATGCGCATCGACAGGCGAGACCTAAAAAGGTGGGGTCTTTCATCATTTGGAAAGAAAAAATGTCCTGAACCAATGAGAAGTATTATTTTCAGGTCACAAGACAAGGGATTTCATCATTATGAAACCAAAACTGTTCTGCACCAATTAAAAGTGTTATTTTCAGGTCACATGACCGACTCGCTTACGCGACGCGCCCCCGGGCGCGCCCCGGGTCGCGTCACGTAAGCGCGTCGGATGTTTACGTTGCCCGATCGTATTCGCTCGAGTGCTTCCGGGTGCGCTTACGCTGTGCGTATCACGTGGACGCAGCTACACGATACGTCACGATGATGTTTTCGTTCGCGGCAATAGCGCTAACGGGACGCTCTCCGGAGCGCGCCCTGGGGCGCTTCAAAAGACTACGCTTTCCGAGGCGCTCACCGGGGCGCGCCCGGGAGCGCTCCAGGGCAAAAAATAAATAAATATATACATTAAAAAAATTGTTTTAAATACAAATATAATATAGGATTCATTCATTTTCAAAAAGATTACATTTCATAGCTATAGACATTTGCTATTAACAAAATTTTGAAATTTACTGAAAAAAACATAGGTTTGGGGCTTTATATGTAGTTAGGAATTAGCATTTAAAAAACCTATGAAATTCACTGAAAAAACCATAGGTTTCACACCAGTTATAGTTAGGAATTAGCATTTAAAAAACCTATTAAATTCACTGAAAAAACCATAGGTTTCAAACCAGTTCTAGTTGGCTGGAAATTTTACTGACATAAAACCATTGAAATTCCCACGTTCTAGTTAGTTGGACTCACTATAACTTGCGCGCCTGCAATGCACTGCTGATGATGTCACATATTACATCACTCATGACATGGTCAGTGACATCACTCATGACATCACTGATGACACCATCCAGTGAATGTGTGTCTTTCTGAAATATCAATATGTTTTATGTATGTATTTGTAAAGGTCGATGGACGAATAAATGTTTAAATAAGTGTGTAAATGGATGTTTATTTTTAATAAAATATTGATTGGTTAACTGGCTTATAAAGTGTATCTTAGTGAATACATATATTAGCGAGTAATTTTTAAATATTTTAAATATATGTATCAGTGTTTCACTTTGTGTATAAGTGGCTGCATGGGTTGGTGACTGACTCACTGTTTGTATGTGTTTTTAAGACAGCGTATGTGCAGGACTGTATGGGTGGATGAGTGTGAATATGTGTGTGTTAGTGAGTGAATGCCTGCCTCACTAGTGTTTTTATGAGTAACTACATATGTTTTAATCTAGTATATGTGAGTATTGATGTATATAAGTGAGTATATGTGAGAGTGAGAGATTGAAAGAGTTCCTGTTTAAATAAGTATTTGTTTCTATAAGTGATTGTTTAAGAGAGTAAGTATGTGTAAGTTTCCTTAGAAGTAATGTACTAGTGTGTGTATAGCTGTATATGCAAATAAATGGATGTTCAATAGTTTATTTGCATGTGTGAGTATGTGTGTGAGTAACTTTTGGATGACTGTTGGTGTGTAACAGGATGTATATGTGTATCACTACATATGATGAGTGAGTATATGTATGAGTGACTATATAGAACTGTTGCTGAATGAGAGGATGTGTATATAGATGGTGGAATTACTGAACTGGTTGTTGTAACGGGTATGGGTATCTCAATTTTTTTGAAAATGTTAGTTTCTATTTTTGAATATGTGTTTCAAGGATTACGTTACACACAAAGGAGGTCTGTCAGTCTGTCACAAGGATGGTGTCATCAGTGATGTCATGAGTGATGTCACTGACCATGTCATGAGTGATGTAATATGTGACGTCATCAGCAGTGCATTGCAGGCGCGCAAGTTATAGTGAGTCCAACTAACTATAACGTGGGAATTTCAATGGTTTTATGTCAGTAAAATTTCCAGCTAACTATAACTGGTGTGAAACCTATGGCTTTTCAGTGAATATATATATATATATATATATATATATATATATATATATATATATATATATATATATATATATATATATATATATATATATATATATATATATATATATATATATATTAATATGGTAAACAAACGTCTTACAGCAGGTTTCCAGCTTGAAGAGACGAGGCATACCCAATTATAGTGCCTAAGAATTTTTAATATGCCCTACGCCATTCCGCCATTACGCGTTTCGGCCTAACGAGGCCTTGATCACATGACATCGTTAAAGGGGCGGATATCATCCTTTGAAAGTGAGACATACCATTAATTATAATAGACATAGAAAAACAAATGTCATGTCTAATTGTTTAAAAAACGCAATTTTTTCCTTTTCCAGGCTAATCCTTGTACCGAGTTAAGGGAATTCATGAAGCAAAACAAGGCACAGCTATTGAGACAATATATTTAGCAGCAATTTACAATAATTATTAAAACTTATAAATAAATAAATATGCTTTAAAATATAAATACTCCATATCATTGCCGCTAAAATAGAAAATTTATACACATCCAACATGTGTCAATGTATGGCTAAAATCTTGTTTAAGACATAAATCCTGTTAAAAAATACATAAAACTAGGAGATACACATCTTAAACTAGCCAGATTCATTGAAATAATAAAGCCCAAGTGGGCAAGCTCATGTTGCTGTGCAAAGTTAGCAGTACAAATTGCGTGAATAAATAATGGCAAAATTTAGTGCAACCCAGTAATAAAATCCGTGAAAGTATAAAGTGAATATGACATAAAATAAATGTATAAAATGCGGAGATACAGCTAATATATACAATGTACATAGAAATTTACATACTCCAAAATTAGTGCAAATTCATAATATGTAAAGCAATCCTCACTTGCATTGAGACCATTAGGAGTTTTTGTGTCGAGCAAGATAATGTGTCTAGTTTCTATTTTGCGCAGCTGAGACTCACAGTCCCCTCCCCTCCTCTGTGGTAGTACCGTGTCTATAACGAAATATCTCCGCTCAGCAGCATTCTTATTGTGGTACTCATCAAAATGACGCGCAACCGGGTACGCAGTGTCTCCATTGGTGATGGCCCTGAGGTGCTGTAATATCCTTTTGTACACCTGTGGCCTGGTACTTCCCACATACCTAAGGCCACGTGGACATTCCATCACATACACTTCGTACTCCGTCCTACACGTCAATTTGTGTTTGATGGTAACAGGTTTGGTATTGAAAGGAGTCATATATTCAGACTTACTTACTCCATTTCTACAAGCCTTGCAGGAAGAGCCTTTCAAAAAGACTTTGCTACTGTTCAACCACAATCCTGTGGTCCGTACTTCTGGACTACTAGAAACTAGACAATTGCTCATTGTTCTTGCTCTCTTGTATGTTATACTGGAGGCCTTAGTAACCAAAGTTCCCACAACCGGATCACTTGTGATAAGCGACCAATTGCGTTTCACAATCGTATGAATGATCTGGTGTTGATTACTATATGCAAAAATAAGCCTGGTACCACCCTGCTCAAATGTGTCAGTTGTTCCCTTTCTCGGTGTATGAGTGGCTAGAAGTGTCATTCTATCCTTGGAGTTGGCTCTGCACATAGCTTTATCTATAATTTGTGCTTTATAACCCCTCCTCAGGAACCTGGCTTTACACTCCATTTGGGCCTGTCTACAATCTGTTTCAGTGCTGCATATGCGCCTGATTCGGAGCATTTCACCTAATGGAATGCTCCATATAAGGTGTGCTGGGTGGTGACTTGCAGCATGTAAAACTGAGTTCCCTGCTGTGGGTTTGCGGTAGAGTTTAGTCTCTAATCTTCCGTTATTAACAAATATTTCCACATCCAGGAAACAAATAATAGTGATACTGATGCTGCTTGTGAACTCAAGATTCAAGTTGTTCACATTGAGATTCTCAATGAACTGTTCAGCTTAGCTTTTCAACCCGTCCCATACAATGAAGAGGTCATCTATATACCTCATCCATTTCTCATGATGGTGTTATAGTTGGTCATGAGGACCTGCTCCTCCCAGTATCCCATCTGTAAACAGGCATAACTGGGAGAAAAGCAGTCCCCCATAGCCACTACCCTAATCTGTTGAAAAAGCTGATTGGCAAACAAAAAGAAATTATTTTCTAGACACAAACTGATCATGGATAAAATCATTCTCGAATGCTCATTCAAACAGACAGGTCTTGAACTTAAGAAATTCTGTACTGCTATTGTACCGTCCCTGTGGTATATGCTTGGGCAAAGGGACGTGACATCCAAAGAAATTAGTAGGTAAATGGGTTCCCACCTAAAATCAGACAGTTTTCTTAAAAAGTCCCCAGTATCCAATACAAAAGAAGGTACATTTTTAACATGATCTTGAAGAAAAAAATCTACATGTTTGCTCATGTTTTCAAGGATACTGTTGCAGGCGGAGTTAATGGGTCGACCTGGTGGCTTAGTGCTTTTGTGAATTTTATGAATAAAGTAAATCACTGGTGTTACAGGAAATTCATTCTTCATAAACTTGTATTCCTCCATTGTGATCAGACCTGTACTTGTCCAAGCCATGAGCCTGGAATAAATATCATTTTTGGCCTGCTGTACTTCATTAATGTTCGTCCTTCTGTAACAGTCTCGATCGTTAAGTTGACTTAATGCCACATCCATGTTTTTGCAAATAAATATCATTACCAAATAAAAAATATTGTGGAAACACCACAAGATTACATTTAAAATCATCTTGTTATGCTGATAAAATTCAATTGGTCTAAAATCCAAGAAGTACTGTATGGCCTTCAAGCCCGTGGACTGTTCAATACTGGTATACAGGGATTCAATGTCTAATGTTATAAAAAGTAAATTGTCCGACCATTTTATTATTTATATATTATATATATATATATATATATATATATATATATATATATATATATATATATATATATATATCAATATATATATCTCCTCCACCATTACCTGTATGAAGATCAGTGGCTGTCGTGGGCGGTCCGAGATGGGTAACCGGTATCCCAATGAATTCGCTCCAAAACACTTCCTAGTAAGGATGATGCTCGGACACCCAGGTTGTCTTGCAAGTGAAATTTATTTTGCAAGTAGAAAAACAACGCGTTTCGCCATTACTGCTTGTTCACGCTCACCAGATTAGTCTAAACGCCATCTTAAATACGTGATCTAAAAAACACCAATGTGCGTTGTGAAAATTGCGTCGGACATTTTGACATGGAACATAGACAGTTGTTGCGTACATCAAATGCTTATTTAGGTCACATTGTTATACCAGATCGTAATTCATTCTGCTGTATAACATAACACTATTCAATGTAAACTCAAATGGTAACAAAAAATTCAATCATAGCAAAATATTTACAATTCGTGATCAATACGTCATAAGGGTGCCAGCCTAGTTCGAAGTGGCCGGGTAATATTTCGGACATGGAAGGTTGTAAATTCATGATAAAATACCAGAACCAGGAATGAAATGAAATTCCATGTCACGTGATCGTATACAAATAAGTAAACCGTAATGTCATTGGTTGTTGTCACGGTCACTTAATATCATGGCGGTTCATTGGTTGATAACGATATTTCTGTTACCATGGTATCAAGTCAATATATACAAGTTATCGATAGTTCCACGCCCAAGTGGGCTTTGAGATTAACACGATCACAGATGTTATTCCAATACTGCCATATTGCCATCCTATCTTAGTCCATGCCCAAGTGGGCGATTAACCGTGGTATCAAGTCAATATACAGGTTATCGGTAGTTTTTGGATCAGCGTGATCATGGCTGGTCTATAGATGTTGTTCTACCATTTTGTCTTAAGTCCACGCCCCAGTGGGCAATTATTCAATTTCCATCCAATATAACCCGGCATCAAACTAATTTGTCCGTCAACAAGAAATAGAAGTGACCAATTCCTAAAAATAATTAAAAACAGCATGTATTTAAAAGCAAGCAGAATAATACAATGAAATGAAAAATAGTCAGTAATCAAATGCAGTTACTCATACAGATGAATTGATAGCTCCTCACTTACATTAAGACCTTTGGGTGTCAAACAATCAAAGTCTATGATATAGCGAGATTCCAGTTTGCGAAGTGATAATTCTCTATTACCACCCCGCACACCCAAATTGACACAATCAATTACAACCATCTGTACTAGATTCTCATTTTGCATATGCATTTCTCGGAAGTGGCGTGCAATGGGATATTGTTTGTTAAAACTTCTTATGGCACGTAAATGTTCAAGCACCCGTTTTTTTGCCTCATGTTTGGTGCTTCCAACATACCATTTGTCACACGGACAAATCAAAACATATACACTGTAAGGGGTGTTACATGACAGTTTCTTTCTTATGACAAACTCCCTAGATGTATTGGGAACTAATAGTGTCTTAACATCTTTGCTGTTCTTACAGGCTTTACACTTGTGACAACATTTGAAGCCTTGGGATTTGGTGTTTGCATCAGAGTCAATACTGGTCACATAATTATGACTCAGTTCATCCCGTAGAGATCTACTTTTTCTAAAAGTGATCTGTGAGTTGTCACTAAGTTCACGGGGGCGGGCGGGGGGGAAGAGTATAAATAATCTCACCTCAAAAAATGTTTTTTATTCTGTTTAAGGCTGACAAGTATGCTTTTCAAAAAGCAAACGAGTAGTTGTGGAAGAGCATCTATAGCAGTAATCTAAGACCTGAGTTTCTGAACTTCTGAATAAGAATATGAAGGGAATATTAAAGAATTTGCATAATTTAGTCAATCATTAATATGCATCTACATCAGAAGAAGTTAAAAAAGCATATCAGCGCTATTTTTGGTATGCGCACTAACGGTAATCAGGCAAGATAGCTCTATTTACAAATCCAGTATATAAAAAGTCAGAGTCAAAATCAATGAAAGGAATAAACACTATTTACAAAATCGCACACTGTAATCCCGAAGGATCATGAATTAATAGTGCCTTTTAAAACTCCCTATAGACCAATTGCAGTAAACTCTAATAGAGCATGCGACTTACAGGCAATGCAACAAAATTTTAAAACGGTAGGAATGTGAAAATCTTACCACTTCGTTGTAATCCCGAAGGATCATGAATTAATAGTGCCTTTTAAAAACAGAATAAAAAATAATTTTGAGGTGAGATTATTTATACTCCCGCTCCCCCCCCCCCCCCCCCCCCCCCGTTTTGTATTTACTTGTGGTGCTGGGTGTCGTGCACAGTTATTATTAAAGCCAACACTTGTTTAGTTCAATGCGTTGTTTTCACTCAGATTAGATTCTTTTTTTCTTATCTAATCACGGTTCTATTCTAATATTAATAAATCTTGCTCATTATAGTTCATGATACACCATGTACTACTTCTCCTCTTCCCTTCTTCTTGCTCGGTCTTTCATACTAATAATCAATAAACTCAAATTTCCTTGCCAAGTTTTTTGGGTATGGATTGTTACTGTACCTAGCCAACAACTGCTGGATTTGACCTTCCCATTATTTAATGTGTTTACTTATAACATCATACACATAAAAGGATTGAAAAGAATTGTGCACATTATATCTTGTTATTGTATTAGAACTGAATTCTTTAAACAATGAATGTACATGTATTTCTCTGCAGCCTTAAAAAAGCCCTGCGGGCGAAACGCGCGTCGGCTGTTGCTGTATATTCTGAAAATAGAGTGAAAAGTTGCAAAAAAGACCTGATTTTTGAGACTGTGATTGAAGCAATTTTTGGAGCCTTAATCTTGGAATACTGGAACAATCAACTTTTGGAAGCATATTGGAGGGAGACTGTCCCACAGTGATCTTTGAATAACCTCTGTTGTTTTTGGGATTATAGATATAGTGATAGAGTGTGCTCTGGTGCAGCTTCATTAATTATTTTCCTTGATCAGTTGATTTCTCTCTAACAATGTCCCAATTGAAAAAAAATGTTTGTGAAAGAGTAAAATTCTAATTTAAAAACTAGGTGCGATGAGTTTCGTTCTCGCTCGTCAAGCAGTCCCACATAATGCACGCGGATCTCTCATTCTTAAAATAGCTCCAAAAGAATTTGGCATATGATCCCGCAAGCCAGACGGCAATAAATGAGCTTTAAAATGGAGAATGTGCGCACCGAGGCTCCTGCCTGGGTTCATGGGTGAAGTCTCATTATAAAGGGTCCATCGATGGATGTGTAAGTGCATCTTTTCTTCTCTGCATATTATTTCCCTTTTCTTCATATGCTGTTGCATTCGTGTGTCTGGTACTACTGCTAGAACCGCGAGGATCCTGCCAAACAAACGTTAGTAGAGTCAAAATTGTGAATCTTTGCCCAATTCCTATAATATGTCTCTTACCCTGACTGGTTAAACCACATATTCACTTAGTTCGGATGGGATTAGTCACCACTCCCACCACATGACGGCAGTATTCTCAGCTAGGTGGAGACTGGAAGGCGGATACGGATTGTGTCATTCAGCTCATGTACCCAGCGTCCCTTTCTCACGTTTTCTCCATTGCATCGTAAATTCACCATCGAGCGCTAGTATGTGGGATTTCGGGACAGCTGCCAGTACCACAGTGTAGTCCAAAGCAGACATATGAGTTTGAAGAAAAAATAGTTCTCAATTAAATGATTATTTTCTGCCAAGGTGTTTGAACAGGGTAGCAAATATTTCGAAAAGCTTCAACTATGCATGTTTTCCACAAATTGTATATATTCAGCATTTAGTAACGACCATTATTCTTCTCTTTTCTCACAGGCCGGACACCTTACTTTGGAGGACTATCAGATCTGGAGCGTGAAGAGTTCCCTTGCCAACGAATTTTTGAACCTGTTGTTTCAGGTAGCTTTATTATGGTCTCTAGTAAACTAGTGTCCTCCTTCATCTGTGCTTACCTCTTTTTACAGAGCAAAAATATGTTTAGTTGAAGAACTAGCTCCGTATGTGAGGTGAAAATAGAAACATCTTTCAAATACAGGAAGAGGACTACAACATGCCAGAGGAAGAAAATAAACGAAATGTCACCTTTTGGATTCTCTTTGGTTCTGAATTTCCTCATTGTTACGTGTTTGTAGTTGAGATGTACAAAATTTAGCGCCTTCCTTTTTTGCATTAAATTCAGCTGGACTAGGGCTTTGTATGTACAACGATAAACGATAGCAGAACACCACAGTAATACTGCATGCCGCTGAAAGTCAACCAGGTCAAACTTGTTGGTCCCCCAGCCATAAAATGTTCTGGAATTCAGGAGTGTGCCGACATCAGTCTAATAATACAGTCACCCTCATGTGATTCCCCAATATTTGGTGATCTTTTGGGGATTACTCATAAACCCGTCTTATTGCTGCCTCCTGATGTTAACAATACCCACAGGTACAGTGTCAGTCAGAATGGAGGCTGTACAAGAGAAAGAAGAGGTTAGACTTGAGAAATGAACATAAACCTGATTTGCATTAACAATTTCTCTACCTAGGACTGCATTTCCAACCGTTGTATGATTTCTTGTAGACCTTCATTCAGAACTGGTGTAAAAAATAAAAAAAGAACAAAAAATGTACTAGCTACTCAGAAATCTTATCTCCTGTGGCAACACTACTGAACCTTTTGTCTAAAGGCCTCCTGCAGCGTACCAATGCTATCTGGTTACTCCAGTGGTTATTTGAAGCTATTTACCACTTTACACCTGACATGTGATTACGTACAAACGTCAAGCTTTTTACTTAGACATCGTAAGTTTGGTACGGAAGAAGCTTTTTGTCCAGGGCGCTGCTCATTCCAGTGGCAGGTAGTGGGATTTGTCTAGCATAAATTATTCATTTCTGTTGCTTTATTACCACTAATAATGTATTGCTTCCAGTCATTTCAGCACGTGATATGACAGTGAACACGTTGTTTTGGAAGTAATGTCACATATGTGGCTAATGTGTTTTAGTGCACAGCAGGTTTCTTGAATGCTTTTATTATAACTGTATTCTTTTTTTGTATATCAGAATTTCAGTATGTATCATCATTCCACTGCAGTTACTCTAGTATGAACACACAAGCAACCATAGAGAGTTTATGATGAAGTTGTTGTTCTCATGTGCTAATGTTTGCGAAAATGTATTTGAATAGAGAACAGTAAAAATGTGGCTTCTACTCCCGACTTGTATAATCCTCCGTTTATCATTAACGACAAATCCCGGGCAGCTGTCAGGACCACAAACGGAAGCATGACTCCTCATGCAGTGCCTTATGGTTTGCGCGACACTGCATCGCACCTACCTACAGTGTTACTTTCACAGCGACAAGTTCAGAGCACTGCCTAGAACGTCATACACCTACACAACTTTTCCAAAAGAGGCGTCACTGCATTAACAAACTAGGCAGAGTCAGCAAGCTAATACGGGAAAGCGGGACTGAAGGAACTCCTCTGTGAGAACCAATACTTGGATGAAAGCCAATGCAAAGAGGGTTCTTTCAGGTGCTTGACACAACACAATGGAGCTGGCGAGATTGGGACACTGACTAACCAGAAATGCACTGCTTAACAGGTATGGAAAACAGCAGTGGTAGAGATGGAATAGTTGATGCAGCAAAACAAGAAGAGAGTAGAAGCAGTAATACAGGAAGGGCCAGCCATATCCAACACCTGCTTGAATTCAGCAATGGATGTATTTGACACACCTGGCAGACAGATGTGCTCAGACAACACCTTATGGAGGCATGCTTGGCTGTGAATGTCTAGATTCAAACAAGAAATACAGGCATCAGAAATAAACATGTCTTTTACTGGGAAAAATATTTTGAAATGGCAGTAGATGACTTACTCCAGTGCATGAAAAAAGACAACGAAATAGCTAAGGTGATGGGGCCCTACAGTTCAAAGGTTCATTGAAGAGAGGCGAATCCCTATCTACAGACTCCTCTAAGAGGAGGGCATTAGGACAGTTTCCCCTGAAACTACTTTTACACCTCAAATCGATACAGAGTACAACACAACAGTAGCATTTCCCCCAAAACAGCAATTTCAGGCAGGGCCAGGTAAAACGGCCAGACCCCATGAGGGCTGGAGCTCGAAGCCAAGTAACTTGCGCAAAGAGATCACATTTCACACGACAGCAGCGGGGAGGGCTCCTGCAGGAGTGGAGAACTGTCACTAACAAATGGATACTCCACATCAAACACCATGGCTATTACATAGAACTTATACAAAAACCACCAAGAGTAAAAGCAAACGTAAAAGCTTGCAACAGGGAAGAAATACTTGCTTATCAAATAAAGCGGAGAAAGCAAGAATTAGAAAGATTAGCATGACAAGAAATTAACCAGGGGGTTTATCCCATTTACTTTCAGGTTCCAAAAACGGACCAGGCACTAAGAGCCTCTTCCGAACCCCTGATTTTTTAAACATTTTCATCTAGACCCCAAAGTTTAGTATGGCCACACTTCAAGATATCATCCCACTCTTAAGGAAAGGGGATTACTTGTCGACTATAGACCTAGGAGACCCTTAGCTGCACACCCTAATGATTAGTGGATACAATACATTCTTCAGATTCATCATCTACAAGGTACAGTACCAGTTCCTACTGGGATAAAATCAGCACATGGTGTTTTTACAAAAAGTCTTTTCAGTTGTGGCAGCGCAAGTCTGCATTTAAATACGTAATGATCAATACAGCCTTCATTACAGAAGGTCAATGAGCAAGCACTCAAAATAAAAGAGCCTTCCCTACAGATAAAAAAAGGATAGGGTGGGCAGGAGGACTCACAGGTTCTCCCACATGACAAATCACACTTCCATGTCAACCCGGCAGTCCAACAACCAGCCTTTTTCCAGTAGGCAAAAACACAAGCAGAAATTCTTCTGCACACATTAGCAGTCAGGAGAGCAGTGATGTATTGCACGAAATAAGACAGACCAGGAAGGAGAGCAAGTTTTTTTTATTTCATGTGCAACTGCAACCAAAAGCTCACCAGTCACCAAGGAGACTTATATTGAGATTTACAGTGCAAAAAATTCAAACAAGATGGCAGGAATGGCGTTGAGGGAAAAACCAAGCACACATTCCTCAAAGAAAAGGAAAGTGAAACTCTCATTCAACGCCAGTATTTAGATAAACTACATCTGCATGGCAGCCATAAATGTATCCTTACATATTCTTACAAAGCACTATTGTGTGGGCATTCAAGTCAACAAAGAAACGACTTGGGACAGAAAGTACTAAAACACAGTTTTGCAAAAACACTGTTTTTAACCCAGTATCCCAAGAATGCAGAATACCACCGTAGAATCTGCACAACCGGTGAATCCAGAAAAGATTCATGCTGCAAAATGTAATTTGGAACTGAGAGATGGTGGGAGTATGTGAAAGGAAAAAGGAAGCCCAATTAATGTTAGAAGTCAACAAAGGGGAAAAAAAGAATCTTAGTATGGTAAATATACAGAAAAACTCTGGGGCATAAGTCTGACCTCACTATAGGACAGACATGGCACCAAATGGTTGACAATAGTCACAAGATGGCAGAATAATGTAAAGGATGTGAATCCTTCAGGCGCAAAACTACTCCTGCAGGCTGGTGACATTTGAAAGTGGTGGGGCGTAAACTAATTTGCATATTGCACCGCAGCGATCGAGCGCAGCGAGCGAGCCCGAACCACCTTGCATCCATCCATACATCATTCATGCATCCACCCATCTATCCACCCACCCACCCTGCATCCATACATCATTCATTCATGCATCCACCCATCATGCATGCATGCATCCATACATCATTCATACATCCACCCATACATCCACCCATCCATCCATCATGCATCCACCCATCATGCATGCATCCATGCATCCACCCATCCATCCATCCACCCACCCACCCTGCATACATCATTCATTCATGCATCCACCCATCCATCATGCATCCGCCCATCATGCATGCATGCATCCATACATCATTCATGCATCCACCCATCCATCCACCCAACCATCCTGTATCCATACATCATTCATTCATGCACCCACCCATCCATCCACCCATCCATCCATCATGCACCCACCCATCATGCATGCATCCATCCATACATCATTCATGCATCCACCCACCCATCCTGCATCCATACATCAATAATTCATGCACCCACCCATCCACCCATCCATCCATCCATCATCCACCCATCGTGCATGCATCCATCCATACATCATTCATGCATCCATCCATCCATCATGCATCCACCCATCATGCATCCACCCATCATGCATCCACCCATCATGCATGCATCCATCCATACATCCATACATCATTCATGCATGCATCCACCCATCCATCCACCCATCCATCCTGCATCCATCATTCATGCATCCATCCACCCATCATGCATGCATCCATCCATGCACCCATCCACCCACCCATCCAGCGAACAATCATTAATGCACCCACCCTGCAGCCATCCATCATTCATGTAATTTTATGACCATATAAAAATAAATTATGGACTCTAACAAGCCTTTAGGATCGATGTTGAAGGATGTGCCAGTTTACATATTACATCACCCCTACCTTTTTATGCTGGAAACCTACTACCGCCCATGTATTTGCCATCCTGTAAGCCCTAGGTATGTACTATACAAATTCACATACAAACATACACCAACATGCATGCAATAATAAATGCATATATCATGCTATTCCGCCTCTACCGTTTGTTAACATTTTGAAATTTGATAACCTTAGTTTAGAGTACATTATATTTGTGGTGACAGTTGTTAACTCAGTTCATTTTGTCTTTATTTCGAAATAAAATTCATAAAAGACAACATGCAATGCTAAAATATTATAAAAACAACAATCCTATCCCAAAATATTTAAAAAGTTGTAAACATACAGCAGGTACTTCATATCATGTCATTTAAGTTAAATAAGTGTTCAGTTTCTTAATGCGAATCAACCACGCCCTTCCCAGAAACTTGGCCACACAGACCACGAAAAAATCAGATCTAATATTACGAAGCTTCTGCAGGGCTTCAAGGTGGCCCAACAATCCAATCTTCTTCATAAAGGTTTCAGCCATTTAAATCGTGGGGCTTGATAAGCTGGGCAAGCTAAAAACAAATGGCCAATACTTTCCACATGATCCGGACACCAGGGACATTTATTATTTACATTCCTCGCCCACTTTGCAGTAAAGGAATTAATGGGGAATGTACCTACGCGAAACTGATACAGTTTCCGATCCAAGGTTTTACATATCAAATCCCAATAAGGCTCGGGGGAAGGTGTCAATTTATGTGTTAAAAAAAGCCCTGTTAGGTTAGTGTCCGAACAATGAGTAACTGCAGTAGATTTAACCAAAGCCCAAAATTGGTCTTTAAAATCTTGTTTTGAAGGGAAGATGGAACACCCAGGATTTAACCACAGCTCGGCAAGGCCCATTGCATACAAAACATGCTTGACTTCCCTGAGCCAGGGGATTCTATGGGCACCCCACAGTGATTTAACCTCCTCCAGCTCGCGAGCAAAGAGGCTAAGCTCTGGAGTCGTCCAAAGCCGTCGCCAAAGTGCCACCAAACGAAACTGTGCCATCTCATCTAAGGGTCTACAGCCTAGGTCTAACAGCAGTGGCTTGATGGGTGTGGACTGGGGTAGCCCTACCAGATTCCGAACAGGTTAAGGCTATGACTTATTTGGGTGTGACCCTTGATTACCAACTCAGCTGGAAACCCCAGATGGAGGCACTAAATCTTAAATTTGTCCGCCTTACGGGTTGTTTATTGCATGAACAGAGGAAATCCTTGACTAAACGTATTACCCCAGCATTAAAAATATATGAAGTCAAGGTCAATGCAACTACCCTGTACGGAGCAGACATATGGGGCTACAAGGATTTGTCTGTTCTGACCACAGCCCAGAACAGGTTTCTGCGGAATCTGGTAGGGCTACCCCAGTTGTTAACTCATTTTCTGGAAAATGTTTATAAAATGAAATCTGTTGAAGGCTGTTGTTGCAACTATCAAAAAAGAAATTCTGAGAATTTTTACATTTCCAAAACCCCATGCCGTGAAATAAACGGGTGACCTGGAATAGACGCACACATTTCTACAGCAGATGCTTTAACACACTGAACTATCTCAAGTCATTTGTGCAAGCTAGTTTACTGGAACACCGAAAAACACACACTCTTACCTTGCTGCCGGTCCGCACACGTCACAGGCTCACAGCGCCCCTGGCCAATCCTGGCGCCAGGGGCACAGGTACCCTCTCGCCCGCAGCACGCCCATTAGGGCTCCTGATGGGCATGTGCAACGCCGCCAAAACACAAGTGCGCATGCGTGGGCACGGGTAAAAATTCACCCTCCGTCCCCACGCATGCGTACTTGTGTTGCCGTCTGTACAATCATGTCAATGAATCAACATGACGCCCGCCCGGCGGTCTGACGTCATGTTGATTCATTGACATGATTGTCATGAGGGAGCTGCGGGCGGCGTCGGGCAGGGGGGGCTACGCCCCCACGCTCCAATGGACGAACCGCGCCCGTTTCTCCCCCTTCTCCCCTCGTCCTATCATATTAACCTCGGGCAGCTGGTGAAAGTGACAGAGGCGCAGCGGCCCTAGACTTCAAAATCCAACTTCCAATGGCGCCAGCTCCCCGGGGGACTACCCCCCGGAACAAAAGGCCAGGTCTTGCCCGTTACCCTTGTGTGATTCGATACATCATTTGGTTAAGGAAAGGAACTATACCGAAACCCCAAGTTGCCAAGCCATGATGCTCCTTGCTGATACAAAGCCCAGACAGGCAGCCGAATGCGAGCAACGCCATTCACAAGTGGTGTGTGGCGGACATCTTTGTAACGAGGCCTGCTTCATAGATAACTACCTTTAAATGTAAAAATATATATATTGTAAACCCCGCATTACTGCATAATTAAGGATGCGGCTGCTTTATGTATGTGCTGCATATACCTCTTGAAGAAAGGTGTTAGTTGTGACAAGAACGTCTATTCTAAGACCACCTTGGAGGAGCCCATTAATGTGTGGAGCAGAGGGTGAGTTATAGAACCAGGTTTCTTCTGTCTCCGAGTGCCTTGGTTACTATGGGGTTTGCAGTGTCTATCAAAGTGGTTTAAAAGCGCACCGATCTATTTTAAGCAAGCTGCAGCCCTCATGCTTTCAGCACTGAGGGTGGGAGAGTTCAGCGTGCTAGAGCAGCTTTGACGGTACAAAGTCAGTCATTCCATAGCTCTTAATGACGAACCCTCCATTCAGAGATTCATACATTGTGAAATGAGGCAATCAAGGAGAATCGGAATATCAGGCCAGATAGATCAGTCTCCACAGTCAGTGGAAATCTGCAGCTGGGAACACGGTGAGATGCCAACAGAATGCTGAAGGCCCAGGGAAGGGTGCTGTGAAGCGAACGAACGTTTGGAAATGCGAACTTTAGCTGTAGTTGAGCTGCAGAATCATTATTGACTAAAATTGCTTGACTTGCTTCTTGTAATCCGACATAATACCGTTCAATCAAATGGCTTATTTATTTGCTTGTATCGTGCTGCTATGTAACTTCTTAGGCATATCTTCACATCGCAGCTGTAAGCCTGAAAGACATTGTATGCTGAGGATTTGTGCTGGTGAATTGATATATTTAAAAAAAATGTTTTTTACCTCCAATTTTTTTAAATTAAATCCGCTGATTGTATCTCTTATACACATATGTATGTAAGCCATAAAAATAAAAGCTAATTTATTCTATAATCGGTGTTATTGTGTATAGGTTAAGTACCTGTTATTATCGTACATGCATTTGCAGTTCAGTTTCCATGTGATTTTACTTTTGTATGTTTTCTTGTGTTATAGTTCCAATATAGTTGTATAAGATTTATGTCGACAACTCTCGTCATGAAAGCTATAAAAACACCATTTTGAATAAAAAAGATATAAAAGTGAACAATTCATGCAGTAGCATATTACAGATAAATCTATATAGGCAATCCATCCTAATATGCAACTGCAACCAGGGTACAATATGCAGTTTGTCAGGCCATCGATAAAACAAATAATACACATGGAACAATAAAAACATACATTAAACACATTATAAATAAGGGGAAAGAAGCATTGCAATACTTCCTAGTGTGGTGCCCTTTCTGTTAGACCCAAATTGCAATCCCTGGCAAGCCTCCGTGGAATTTCCAACCCTCCTCTGGGCAACATCGTGGGGAGGCAAAAAACAATAAAGTGCATGTGCATATATATTTAAAACATTAATAGCCAGACTATGAGCACTACAGTAGTTGCGTGTAATCATCCTACTGCTGAGTGCTGTAGCATTCCTGTCTGGGTCTTTTGTCTGATAAGCCATGCATGATTTAGGAACTTGGCCACGCTGCAGGCAAAGAGTGGTCTAGAGTCTGATCTAAGGATGCGCAGGGCGACTTGATAGTCCCGTGTGCACAGCTGCCGGCAGATCGGTTTTAACCATTTCACCCTCGACGTGGTGTATGCCTGGCAAACAAGCATAACTTCGGCAACCCTTTGGATCAGAGTCCTGCAACATGGATAGTCCCTTGGTGTTCGATTGCATGTATACCAATTAGCTATTGTCTCACAGACAGGAAGTGTGCCAAGCCTAAAATGGATGTATGACATCCTGTCCCGAGGGACCTGAATTATGTCTAAAAAGGGATCTAAATGTCTGTTTATGGAGATAAAATTCTGTGGTTAGTCGCCCCAAGTTTGGTTTGCTAAATTCTTGTTGTTCCACCCATTCCCAGTATAGACGTTTATGTTAGTCTTTCCTTGGTGGGTCCTGGTTGTCCCAATGAGCTTGAAGCCCTAACGCTGACATCATTTTCCTAAAGTTGGAGATCCAGCCTACTTTGCTACTTTTGTCTATTCGGATAACCTCGGATAGGGCTTCCGCATAGGGCAGCAGCTCTGGGGTCTGCATAATACGAGCCCAAAAGAGCAGAAGGGGGTAGCCTTGCTATATCACCAATGGATTGCCTACCCATGTCAAGTATAAGGGGAGTGAGGGGAATGTATTGAGGCAGCATCACCAAATTCCTTAGAAACTTATGGTCAGAGCTGCAGAGATCGTGGGCATTCTCAAATCCCCACAGCTCTGCTCCTTACAGCGCTGTGCTGACTCTTTTTGCGTCATAAACATGGAGGTCTGGGGCTACCGGTCTGCTATGTGAAGAACAGTGTTCCTACCCAAGTGATCCCGCTACTCGCTGGTGGCCCATCAGCATCTTAGTTAGGTGGGGCTTCATTGACATTTTATCTGAGAGTCTGAGACCAAGATAGTCGAAAGAGCCAACTTTTTCCAGGGGGGGTCCCACCTAGCAAGATACTACCTTATAGGACTTATGGGGGCTAAAGGCAATGCATTTGGTGTTTGATGTGTTAATAACCAGGCCCCTGATGTCGCAGGAAAGTTGGAACCTATTAAATAGTCGCTGCAACCCTGCTGGGATCTTTGACACCAGCAGGGTGTCATCTGCAAACAAAATGGTCGGTACCTTGTCACCCCCCAGGATTGGTGCGTCTGCTGGATCTTCTTGCAGGAAGCTAACCTCTCCATTCATATAAAGAGAGAATAGAGTGAGAGCCAAAACCTCTGTCGAACACAACTGCTGACAGGAATACGATCGGTCAGTTGTCCTTGCATCGCCCACCTAATCTTAGCATAGTTCTCTCCATGTAGCCAAACCACCAAATTACGAATAAATGGGGGGATGCCCATGTCTTTGAGTGCCAGCCACAATTTGCTCCTAGGGACGATATCAAAGGCAGTCTTTAAGTCAATGAATGCTAGGTAAAGACTGCCCTTGCTGATCACCACCACTTTCCAATAGATAAGTAGGAGCCAAAGTGGCTGGTACATCGTCCCGTCCTCACCCTAAAGCCAGCCTGATACTGTGATAGAATGGCGTTATCGTCTGCCCATAGCTGAATCCTCTGCAACAAGAACTCTGCTGAAGACCTTCTGCAGGGCATCGATCAGGCTTATGGGCCTATAGTTTGAGGGATCATCTCTAGCTCCTTTTTTGTAAATTGGGACCACCGCTGCTCCCAGACCTGGCAACTGGGGCGCCATTACCCATTGCATTTACCAAAAGAGGAATATAGCGTGCCCAACTCAAAATATCTGCTAGGAATAAATCTCCCGGAATGCCGTTTGGTCCTGCTGCTTTGGACGGTACTATTCTGCCGATTGCTGCCTCTATTTTGCCCAAGGTCGTCATTCGAGGGGTGCCCCTATAGCTAGGCCACCTCTACTGGGGGCGTGTCCTCAGAAGTGAGTAGAGTTTCTGGAAGTGGTCGTACCATTCCTGGCCAGTTATATAGTTAGGGGGAGAGTGTGCTCCTGACTTGCTACCCCAGGTGACTAGGGACCAAAATGACATCCTTCGCTGCACTAGCTTCCTTGAGTTGATTCCAGCGGGATTCATCCCATGCTAACTTTGCAAAATGCAAAGCAGCCTCATAGCGCTTCCTGGCACTTTTAATCAAGGGGCAATGCTTACCTTTAATTGCTGCAGCTAGGAGCGATTGTTTGCGCCTGCAATCTTTTGTGTACCACAAGTGGGTCCCTCTTGTTGCCATACTGGACTTAAGGTCCAGTCTGGGAGCTAAAACATATACATTGAGTTAGTCAAAGGTATGAGAATGAACCATAGCTACATCGGCCAACCCACTTCCGCTGGTGACCATAGCCTGAAGCTCACGTGTACCTACTGTTGTCATGCCATATGCCTATGATCTTGGATTCTTACAAAGCTTCCTTCTGCCATTTTAAGGATCTGTTGCTATTCGAGGGGAAGATCTCCCTTGTGTGGGTCAAAGGTGAGTTCCTTACAGGATAGTAAGGAGCTTCGCACAATAGGTTCATGTTTTGAGAGAAAGGATTATGATCACTCGCCGTAGTGGTGCCCAAGTTCATGTCAATTAAGTCTCCCCAGAGCCTCACATCGAGGCGAATGTAAACAATGCAGGACGGGCAGCTGACTCTGTACATATTTGCGCCCAGCCTGTCCAAAGGAGTTCTGCCATTTACTGTCCTCAAGCAAAAGACACACAATTGATGGACGTAATGCAGAGACAAATCTAAACATTCACCCCCAGTCAAGAGATCTGGGTTAAATCCATCATTCTTTTGTTCACCATGCCACTCTAGTTTAGACCTGACCATATGCAAATCAGTCTTGACCCTGTGCCTCATGGGAACAGTCCAGCCCAAACTGCCTAGCCAGGTCCTCCCTGGGCCGGAAACAAGCATCCTAGGACCGGTTTCGGGGTTTCTCCCCTCTTCAGCGAGAATAGCTTGATTCCAGTGGCACAGTGAGCACAGGACCCACGTCTGGGCATACCTGGCGCACTTGGGGTGAGACGTGGGTCCAGTGCTCCCTACGCCACTGGAGTCAAGCTATCCTGGCTGAAGACGGCTGATAGCCAGAAACCAGTGCTAGGATGCTTGATTCCGACCAGGGAAGACATGGCTTGGCAGTTCCGGCTGGACTGTTCCCATGAGGCACAGGGTCAAGACTGATTTGCATTTGGCCATGTCTTACCTGGGGTGGCTTGGTGAGCAAAGTAACAATGGATTATACCCAGATCTTTGACTTGGGGGGGGGGGGGGTGAATGTTTAGCCATTGTGCAACATTCTGTCCATCATCTTGTTTGTTTTGCTGTTCACCCTATGTGGGAAGGGTATGCCCAGACGTGGGTCCCGTGCTCACTACGCCACTGGAGTCAAGCTATCCTGGCTGAAGCCAGCTGATAGCCAGAAACCAGTCCTAGGATGCTTGATTCCGGTCCAGGGAAGAAATGGCTTGGCAGTTCGGGCTGGACTGTTCCCATGAGGCACAGGGCCCAGACTGATTTGCATATGGTCATGTCTGAACTGGGGTGGCTTGGTGAGCAAAATAACGATGGATTATACCCAGATCTGTGATTGGGGGTGAATGTTTTGCCATTGTGCAACATTTCGTCCATCATCTTGTTTGTTTTGCTGTTCACCCGATGTGGGAATGGTATGCCCAGATGTGGGTCCCGTGCTCACTACGCCACTGCAGTCAAGCTATCCTAGCCAAAAACGGTCCTAGGATGCTTGATTTCGGTCCAGGGAAGACATGGCTTGGCAGTTTGGGCTGAACTGTTCCCATGAGGCACAGGGTCAAGACTTATTTGCATATTGCCATGTCTTAACTGGGGTAGCTTGGTGAGCAAAAAAACGATGGATTATACCCAGATCTGCGACTGGGGGTGAATGGTTTGCCACTGTGCAATATTTCATCCATCATCTTGTTTGTTTTGCTATTTACTGTCCTCAAGCCAAACTCTTTAAGGATGGAATAGCCCATTTGGTGTTGTCATCCTCAGTGCCAAACAGTGGTTTAAAGGTACTATTAAGATCACCTGCTACCAATAATCTAGAATGAGATGAGCAACTAGCTAAGCTCTTTTCCAATAGAGCAATGGTAGGTGAGGTTCTGCCCCCTTTAGTCTCCTCTCACATGAACGTTTAACAGGTCAATGGGGCCTCCCCCCATCTCCTAATCCCCCCCCTTCAAATTCTCCTCCCATGTCCTGTGATCCTAACCCCTAGAATATCAGGGCTGCAACTTGAATGGAGGGACACTTTTGAGTATCCGTGCGTGTGCTACAAATCAAAATAAAAGGGTGATCTGGCAACCCAGGGCAATGCTCACCTAAATAATCAATCCCTCTGCTGGACGCCCTCTCCCTATTGTCGTTGCTGGTGAGCAGAAGCATATACAACCTGATTTAAATAGAGGAACCAAACTCCATATCTCACTGGAAAATGCAAATGTCATAAACCTCAATTAGATCGTTCCAGTGGGGGATTGACATTTTGTTATGTAACCCAGCCATCTTCCATGATATTACCCTAAGCTGCCAGTGAGAATCTGGGCCAAGAGCAGCATTTAAAATAGGAGTACAATGGTGAATAGAGGCCTGTAATGGAGCTTGGAAGTTGTGACTTTTGCAAGAATCCGCACCCGCCAACTCGCTAATGTTAGTAAGGGCACTGCTCATACCTACTTCTACTAGGGGACTATCTTCCCTTGGGTGAGACACCATCTGCTGAGCCGCAGTACTTGGGAGGCTATTTACATAGGTAAAAGGAGCAGTGCATAACCCAGGGTGCTGGTGATCTTCCCTCGAGAGTCGATCATTAACTTCAAAGTTGGAGCCACTAGCTAATCAGCCAAGCATTTGGGGTACAGATAGCTTGCTCTGGTCATGAGGTGGAAAGCGCTTCAACTGGATGAAATAAGCATCAGGGGAACAGGTTCGATATTCCAGGGTAAGGAGATTTTCAGACAAATCTGTTCCTTTTAGGGTGAGTACAATCAAATGGTTGATCAGGGAAAGTGCACCTCAGAACCCTAATGATGTTGTCTCGAATTACTGACAATATGAAAAAGGCACCCCACTATATGTACTAGGTCTGGGAGCAGGGGGAAAAACACGGGAAACCTCACCCGGCCCAGACACGGAAAGGATTGACAGATTGATAGCTCTTTCTCGATTCTGTGGGTGGTGGTGCATGGCCGTTCTTAGTTAAGGGAGCAATTTGTCTGGTTAATTCCGATAACGAACGAGACTCCTCCATGCTAACTAGTTACACGACCCCTAGCTTGTAAAAAATATGCATAAATAAAGAAAAGAAAAAACACTTAACCCCTTCCATGCTCATGACGAGCTCAGCTTGTCATGAGACACACTGCTCGTGTGCTGATGACGAGCTGAGGTCGTCATGACCACACCTGTTTCTTTTGACCTTCATCACAGCAGGCAAATATCTCAAGCAGTCAAGGTGTTAAAGAAATTGATGTGTTGAGATAATCTTTGGAGATTGCCCTAGACTCTTCAAGTTGTATTGAGAGGTAATGGGAAAGGGATATAGGTCGGGTGGGACAATATTTATGTCTCGAATGACTGAGCAACAGCTACTGACATAACGGATCCAATGAATTGCTTTATTAATTAGAGAATCCTCGCCCTCATACCCCTTCCTTTGATCAAATTTTGGGACATTAACCATATAGATTTTCTGAGCGGGTGGCAAATATGGAATAGCTGGTGGAGCCAGTTGGTTCCGGCCGTGACATGGCAGTAGTTGTCTCTGGGGTGGGGAGGTGTTTCCAGTCCCAGAGCGATTAGGGGGATAGTGCGCAACCACTGAGTTAGTAGAATTATTGACTCGGTTGGCAGTGGGTTCGGGTGGTACTTGGGTATAGGGAGTAATAGCAAGGTGGAGCTGAGTGGGCCCATGAGAAGCAGTGTCCCTTCCGCAGCTAGCTGCCTGGTGGGGCATGTGATGATTACAAGTTGATTTGGAATGAGCCCCCAATACAAGTTTGACATGCAGTTGGGGAGATGAGCCACTCTGCCATTGAGGGTAATGGCAATTCAATCATAGATCTCATGATTACTATTTAGGCCCTAACCGTATTAATCAGTTGATGGGTTTTCTGGGTTTCTAAGTTTGATGCTGATACGATCTCATCAGTAGTCTCAAGAAACTGCTGGTGAATGTCTTCCTTAGGGTCATCAGTCTTGTCCAATAAAGGAGTGAACCTGTTTACGCATGGGATGGTGGATTCTAACTGCGGTGTGATATTACTAAGAATATCATGGAACTTAGTCGGGGGTGAGTAAGTCCTTGCAGTGTCAGATAATTCTTCCAGTGTGTGAGTAAGGGTCACCTTAGAAAGTGTGTTTTTTAACATTGCTGGGATGGTGGGTGAGTGATGTTGGCTAGTGGTTTGGGAAGGGGGTTGGCCAAGAGTTGTGCGTAGGGGGGTAGATGATTCATCTTCTAGAATGCTTTGCACTCGCTGATCAGGCTATCAATGCGATCTAGAACGCAATTTCTGCCTGGGTGTTTCAGCGATTTTCTGACCTTTTTCCCTTTCCCTGCTTGCCTGCCACCAGTACCCTCCATAGTTTTTTACTTCTCCAATCCATGAACCTCACGTGGGCACGTGGGCCAAGGCAGATGGAAACCAGCTACAGCCTAACCTTTTTCCTAAAAATGTTAAAGCAAAGCAATGATAATGCGAATATCCAGTTCAACAAGTTGCCTACACGATCACACAGTCAGTGGGCTATAGCCTAGTAGCTGGATAGGAAGGGGTTAAAGCTAGACAAGGGAATTAGCTTTCCTAGCAGCACAAAGCGGGGGTGCCTAAATAACTATCCCCGCAACCCCACTGCTAGAGCCGCTTATACAACATAAAAAAGAGCTGCCACAAGGAGATGACTAATTTGGCAGAAGCACGTGCCTGAAACTAACACAGAACAAAAACAGACGAGCAACGTCAAAAGTCCATAGCGGAGAAGTAAAATGTTAGCAGCCAGTCCCAATTTGCTAGTTATCAAGGATGTACAGGTTCAGACCTTGCCCAAAGCCAACGGGTGGAAAGAGAGGAGTAGGAAAAAGGGCACAGTACCTCAAATGTCCAGTGTCGGCCTTCAGTGGGCTACGGGCAGTCCGGTGTAAGAGGAGTGGCCCTGCCCTGCCTCTTCCTGGCAATGACTGGCAAGGATGGGCCTTCCCTTGGCCCGGGCTTTGCCCAGGCTCGTCCTGCGGCGCAGTTCTCAGGAGGCTAACAAGTGCGCGTTGACAACCCCTCCTTCCAGGTAGGAAGGGCTCCTGGGACCAATAGTCCCTCAGGAAGTGTGGCGGTAGTGGCAATGCAAGTGCCCATAGTTCCAATATGTAGTGGCTGTCTACACTGCACAGTCATTGAATGTGCTGTGCAGATATAGCTGCACTAATTGCTGTAGGTTTAGTTGCATTTAGCTAGGTAGATATCAGGCGAGGAGGCATGATTGTTACGTTGTATAAGTATCACAGATTTACTAAATTATTAACTGATAATGAAATTGCATGAAGGAGCCAGAAGCAAAGTAATTCACCATCAGTAGCTTGGATAAATAGTGGAAGGTTTATTAAAGATGACTTTGCACAGTACGGTTGTGAGGCTATGATGAATTGGGATGATCATGATGTACTCCTTTACGTGCATACGATAGCTGCTCCTAAATGCAATGAACTTTGACAAATGTGAAATAACCAAATGTCCAAAATGCTTGCATTTTAACCAATAGGAACACAGCATTTTTGGACCCAGAAAATGTGAAGCAGCTTCTTAAAATCCAACAAACCTAAATGTTCTTAATACAAGTGCACCACGTGTGTGTCTCACAGGCTTCCCCCTTTTAACCACAGGCCAATTTGCTCTGCATCGACACCTACATCTTTTTACATTTTGCTGTTCTATGATATTTGACAGTGAAGCAAATTGCAACAGTGATAGAGAGGGTATAGGTAAAACTACGTCATTGAATGCTTCATATATCCTGCCCTTCTACTGAAAGACTGATCGTTACTCGAAGGAAATCCACCTTCTAAGCAGCCCTCAAACCAATCTTTTTCGTATTCTCAAGGCAGTTAGTAACACTTATCTATTCCCTCCACCATTTCCTTCAGTTTTAAAACCGATTGATTTTTTTTGGTTCATTTATCATATATCTTTCACAATAGCCGTCATGATGCCTGGCCAGACTGAGCCACTCCCTCCTACCATGACATGATCTCCCTTCTTAACTTTAAAAGCAATAGAGTAATTCGTTTTCATACGTCTCTCTCTTACTCTCCACCCATGATTAGGTGTTAGGATTCTGATCTTTAGAGCAATCGTCAGCAACGTCTGAAAATACTACAGCGTGCTTCAGCTGTTGCACCTCCATTCTGAACCAAGTGGATACCTCAGTGACTTTTGATAAAGTGGCCCACCTTTCTCTCTCACCATCCAATCCTTCCATCTCCTGGCACTTTTCAGCTGCCCTACTCAGTTTTTTTTATAGCTCGAACAAGAACGAAAGATATCAGGTATCAGAGCGCTTTACACGAGCACCAGTTTTGTTACAGATGGACACATTAATTTTTGTTAGGCACCGGGAGATTAAGTGATTTGCCCAGAATCACAGGATGTTGAGCGTTGATGCCGAGACTCGAACCCAGTTCCCCTGCTTCGGGGTCGACCTCTCTAGCCGTAAGTCTACATCCTATTCCCATTTCCCAATGGATGTGGTTTTACACAACTTTCTTATGAGGCAGCATTCCCTATATTGCCTGTTTGCAGATGGCACCCAAATAATTATTCTCCTTTTTACTTCCCGCTTTCAGGCCAATATCATGCTGCATATTGTAATGAACCACTGCTGGATGCATCTATGGAAATGATCTTTCTCCTCATAAAATGTGCTTGCTTCCCTTCCGTGATCCTCTTTCACCCTCATATTCATAAAATCCACAGCCCACATTGACCACACTAACTTTACTCCTATTCATCTCCTACACTCATCCACCCAGTATAGAATAGAATAGAATAGAGGGAAGAGGTGTGGCGCCGCGGCCAGGGCAACGGACTCCGGAATCTGGGGATCACGGTTCGATCCCCGGTGCCGACGGCAGATTAGCCCAGGACCATGTGACTCTAGGCAATAGCTTGCTTAATCTTCCCGCCGGCCCCAGCGCCTAGAGACCCTTATGGATGTTTGTTGGCGCTTTACAAATGTGGATTATTATTATTATTAATAGAAGTAGCATTTGTAAAGCGCATGGCTACCCATGGCATCCCAGCACTAACAGCAAGAGGAGGCCTATGAAACGTATTTGGGGAAGAGCCAAGTCTTCAACAGCTTCCGGAAAGACAGGTGATTAGTTTCTTTCCGTAGCTGGAGGGGGAGTGAATTCCAAAGCCTGGTGGCATTATAGGAAAAAAGTCGCCCTCCACTTCTGGCTCTTCTAATCCTTGGTACACAGGCCAGGTGCAATTCATCCGATCTTAGGGGTCTGTTAGCTTGATAAAATGTAGCTAAAGGGGAGATGATCTTTGGTCCATTACCTCCAAGCACTCTGTGAGTAATACAGAGAGCTTTGAAATGGATTCTCTACCGAATGGGCAGCCAATGTAGGGCTTTCAAAGCAGGTTCAGCTGATTGTCGATAGGGGGTTCCCATGAGCGTTCTTGCCGCACAGTTCTGGATTATTTGCAACTTGGAAAGCACTGCCTCTGGGGCACCCAAATAGAGTGCATTGCTAAAGTCCAAGCGTGATAGAATAAGCGCTTGGACTGCCAATTCCCTAGCCTGAAAGGGAAGGAGAGGCAACACTTTACGAAGCATTCTAAGTAAATTGAAACAGGCGACAACCACCTTTCTGGCTTGGACTTCAAGAGTAAGGTCTGAGTCCAGCCAGAATCCCAAGCTCTTTATATTTGCTTTGGGAGCAAGTGCTGAACCCATAACCGTCGGCCACATCTCCGCTGGTTTAAATAAAATAGGATTACCAAGGAGCATAAGCTCCGTATTATCCCCATTCAATTTCAGATGAGAATAATGCATCCATTTGGCCACTTCTTCAAGGCAAGTGCAGATGTGGGATGAGAATGAGTCAGACTAGTTGAGTGAGACCACCAACTGAGTATCATCAGCATATGACACAATATTTACTCCATATGGCTGTACGATTTCTGCCAGTGGGGCCATGTACGCATTAAAGAGCGTAGGGCTCAGTGAAGACCCCTGCGGTACTCCGCATGAGAGGGGCTAGGACTTAGACCAAGTTCCACCCTCAAATACTTGGAAGGAGCGCCCTTCCAGGAATGACCTCAACCAGGTTAGTGCTGTTCCTGTTACTCCTAATTTCCAAGTATGTGCTAGTTGCCCTAAGCTTTATGTACCACAGATGATTTGAAAGCGTTTACCTGCTTTCTTCATCCTCAGGAATACACTTCTGCTGGGTAGGAGCAGTGACCACAATGCTATTTATTCTTGATGACCCTCGATAGAGTCTGCCTGCACATTCTGAACCACTAGAAACATCAGCAGCTGCCCTCCTGGCTTCATATTGGGGTTTAGATGTTATTTGGGTGCAAAGAAAGTTTGTACTAACCACATTTTTCCCTCATATCCTCACCTTGTTTGGCAACAATTCTGATTATGGTACGACAAAAACGCAGCACATTTTACAAGCTAACCATTGTGTGTATAATCGTTTTGAACTTTTGTGACTTAATATGAGTTGTGAATTTGACATTCTGGTTTTTGCAGTGATTGATAGACCTTGCAGTGCACACTGTTTTTACTTCAAATAGTCCAAGAGTAAGTTAGGTGAAGCACTGCATCCTTGAAAGAGGCAGGACATGAACGCTTGAGCGGATTGTGATTTTCCGAAAAATGCAAGAGGGCTGATGATTAGGCAAATAAATCAACTTTGTCGCTCATTTGCATAGTTTGTCTTTCCTTTCTCACACTGTCCTCGAGTTTGTGTGAAGAACGTTTGAGCTGAAATATATGGCCAGTTAATTAGTTTATAAAAGGGGCGTGTGTTAAGAGCACAACTCAATAAATATGATACAACACATATTCAATTATTTTGCTTCTATCTAGGTATGCCACATAGTCTTGGGTTTACGACCAGCTACTCCAGAAGAAGAAGGCCAAATCATTAGGTATGTTTTAAACTGAATGCTTATACGTGACTGATACATTAGTAAACACTACTATTGCAGATACTGTATGTATTTCAGTTTGCAACGTTTGCCATTGCCTCGCCCCTTGTCTCGGAGAAATGTTTACAGTTTCTCTTTTCTCCAGTACGGCTGTCAAGTATATGGTAAAATGTCTGCAAAAATATGTTCGTTGTGGGAGGTGAGAGATGCTTGTAAATAAAAAATGTCAGATCTATTTACAGCTGGATAAATAACACATTTTAGAAGGCTGTTCTCTTTTTTTGATTAAAGACGTAGTGTTTGGTCCTGCCTTAAAATTTCTTATACCATACACAATGACCTGATTACATAGAACACCACAAACTTTCAATGTTATTTTTTTGATTTTAAAGAACTTTATTGATTTGCTTTTCAAACTCAAAATAAATTAAATAGCAGGACAAAGGTGTACAGGTACATCATAAACACCATAGCTAGAAGACATCGAAAAGGTGCTTCAGGAGGTACATTGTAATCGGATAAATCAAATGGATGACCAAACTAGTAAGGGTACAGATTTTGGATTGTAATCAAGCCATAATGTCTAAGTCTTCCAGTATACTTGAATTATGCATGTCTCTGTAGTGATCAGCGAGGTCGTCATTGCTGTTATTGATAATTGTTTATCTAGCATGAAGCGAATCAAGAGAGATAGAAAGACAAAGGTAAAAAAATTAACAGAAAATAGAAGTAGTAAGAAGGGAGTCGGAGTAAGAAAAAGGTTAGCGCTCGAGGTCAAAGGGTAAGACGAAAGGTGGTGCATGCTGATTTTAGTAGTGAACCATCATTTAATCCCAATGGGTTGGTTTCGTAAGCAGAGGGGACCGTGATGTGGCGTGATATAGGCGCTTCTGGGATTGGTAGCTCAGGGGGGGTTTAAAAACTTTAGGGGTAGAGGCAAGCGCTTTCCATAGCTTCCTATGCTTGGATTTCCAAGGGGAGGTGTTTAAGGCAATATTGTCTGCTCCTCTTAAAGTTAACCATTCTTGCCATTTTTTTAATGTGATTTTCCCAAAACTCTTCCAATTACACAATACTATTTTACACACCAATGTTAGCATTAGGTCAAGCAGATTGCGGCCATCCTCTCCCTTCAGATATGGGTCCAAGATTCTGGCTAATATGTATGATAGCTCTTTAACCGGTGAGATGTTGAGTGTCTGAGAAATTAATTTGAAAGTTTGATTCCAAACATTTTATAACATAGGACATAGCAGGAGCATGTGAGATAAGTCAACTGTATGGAAGTAGCAATTCCAGCATAGTAGATACTGGGTTAGTTTTAGTTTAAATAGTATTGCAGGGGTCCAGTAAGTCCTATTTATGAGCATGAATTTTGTTTGTGAAAGATTAGGGGAGATTTTGTGTTTGAATTTTGTGTATGTATTCGCGGCCAGTCCAATGTAATTGGTTTGCTGTTCAGTTCTGCCTCCCATTTTGATACATTGCTCAAATGTTGCTTACCCTGGGAGGGGAGATGTCATTTTAGATCCTTGAGACTGTGTGACCAGCAGTCAATAATTGGGAAAGTTTTGAGGGAACTGAGGGGGGGTTAAAAATGGAATTAAGTTTGGAGATCTGTTCTTTCAGCTTCAGAAAGGCGTAGAAATCTAACTCTGTTAAACCTTGCTCATTTTTAAGTGTGGAGACAGGAATAGGAGAAGTCTTAGGTCCTTGACGAAGTTAATACCCTTGAGGGACCACTCTTCCCAAAATATGGTTTCTTTATTTATTTTTATCGCAGGGTTGTTCCAGATCACCTGTGAATTTAAAGCACCCATTTTTTTTGTAGAAACGGTATCCAGCCGTGTTAAGGCTTTTTTAGTGTTTATTATTATATAATTAGAGTGCCCCAGTTTAGGGGTCTGCATTGTCATAATTGCTTGGGGGGGGGGAGGGGGTTCCTTTAGTGAGATTTAATTCTACATCCACCCATTGTGGTTTGTAATTAGGGTTATCCATAAACCATGATGCTCCTTGTTTGCAAAGATATGCTATTTGATAATTTCGGAAATTTGGTAAGCCTACTCCTCCATTATTTTTTGCAAGCCTTAACTTACTTGTAGATATCCTTGCTTTTTTCCCTCGCCATATGAAGTTGCTGATAACATTTCCACCTCCCGTCTTTATTTTCCTTTGTTTCTCTCTTCTCTCTCTTATTTCCTCATTTTTTTCTGTCGCTTCTCCTTCTTTCTTTCAATGTTATTTTAATCCAAAAAAGGCTGCAGTTTTGTAATCTACTTGACCCTAGGTCAGGCTCCGCTTATTTATCACTCCTGCCCATCTCAGAGTGTTCTGCATTCTAAACATTTAGAGTTTGTCAACCCACCACACGCCTATTCACATCAAAAATAGAGAAGGAAAAAAGGTGTGAGAGGTCAGAAAGTACCTCACGTAAGCATCACCCATGGAGCTACTGGTTGGTACTCACCAGTTGCCTCACGTTGTCATCATCGGTAACTTTCATGACCAAAACAGGAAAGGGAAAGTGACAAATGTAAGCCCAAATCTTAAAGTTGAGTGAGAAAAAGGGTGAGAAAAAGACATATGGTGTCGATTATATCATCCAGCGGCCATCTGGACCTTGTAACATGCTAAAGGAAAACACTTTTCCAAGCTAAAATGAGTTGTGGCTCACTTTCAGTTATACATACTTTACTTTTCACTGTGACCTCACTCAGATTAAAAAAACAGCATATTTAGACCATCTTAATTGGAATAGCTGACATATTTCATTGCCTTGCAATTTTTGGCAGTTTCATCAGGGCTCGGGGACATATATCCACCTTGCTGATGCTTCAAGAACAATCTGTGGTGGTTGACAATTAACATAAAAGAAAGATATTGCCAAACATGTAAAACACATATTGAAATAATGTTTGGTGGCGACCTTGCCACACCATTTTCTTTAGCAAAATATGCATAGTTTATGCCATAATTACCAAGTGATTGCCAGGTGGACTCCTACCAGCAACACACTCATGTAGGGGAACAAAAAATGAATTTTAACCACGTTTCTCCATCAGGTAAACTGCAGCCACCAGTCGTCAGCCTTTGAATATATACATGCATTATTTAGCCATCATTACATTTTTAGGTCTCGGCCTGCGTAGGTTGCGCTTGCGCTGTCTCGCCGGCGAGATCTTATGTTTTTCAGTGTGGGGCGTGAACCCACCCCTCTTCTCCATTGGCTGGCTTTCTACAATGGAGGCCAGCCATTGGAGGAGAGGGGCGTCTGTCCATTTAAGCCCCATGTTTTTGGGATTGAGTGGCGTGTTTTTTTAGGTTCTTTCTCTCCTCTTCCCATTGGCTGGAATTTTACATTCCAGCCAATGGGAAGAGGAGAGAACGAAAAACACGCCCCTCAATCCTGAAAATGAGGTGCGTTTTTCCGAGGCATTTCTGCATGACCTCGGAGAAACATGGTGGTGTTTCCAGGTTCATGGCGTGGGAGCGGGTGAGTGATCGGAGGACGGGTCCTGGTTGCCCCCAGTCTTCCCCCCGCCGTACTTCGGCTCTTTCTGGAGCTGCTCGGCTCCGATCACCTTCCCTCTGCCAGCAGCCCTCCTCCGTCCCACTCTCGCCTCCCCCTTCCATCTGCCCGCAGCCCTCCTCTATCCAGGCTCTGTTTGAACTATGCATTCCGTAGCATAGGAGTACCAGAATTCCAAATTGTGTGGCTTGTTAGACACCTGGGTCGAGCCAACCGCAGCGCCGTCTCACTTTCACCCAAGGGGGAGTGCGTTATCCGCTCGTGTGCATGGGAGTGGCCGCTGAACCCAGTGCCCCCGCTCAAATGCCACAACCCTGTTCTGCGTTGAAGCGCCTGGAGCAGCCTGGAGCCCACCCCCGCTGTACCAGGCCGGGCCCGTGTGTGTTAGGGTGGCACGAGAGGGGTGCCCGCGAGCAGACCTCCTGTGCATGGAGCCTCGCAGCAGCGCGCTCTCACAGGTGCACATGATTAGGTCGCGGGGCGGAGCGGAGCACGTCTTTCGGCCCTTACAAGGGGGAGGTCGAGTTCAGCGGCATGCCTGGGAATGGCACCACGGACTTCCCAGCTCTTCCTCTAGGACTGGAAGAACCTGTCCTTACACATTCTGCACATTCTGGGCACGAGGAAGCCAGAAAACATTCACTTGCGAGGCGCGTGTACCTGCATATCCAGGGGGCTGGCAAGCAAAGAAACTTAACCCTTTGAGGTGCCAGGGCCTGAGGTGCCAGGGCTGTTAAGACCGTGCACTAGTCTCCTAGAGAACCAGGACATGAGGCACACAAGTCTGTGTTAACCTTTCAAGGTGCTTATCACTTGGTGCCTGAGGCAACTAAGTGTTAACGTTAGAGGCCCTAGCCCCTAGCGCTTTAGAACATGGAGCATGAAGCTGGTGCTAGCATGAACCCTTGAAGCGCCAGTCCGCTGCAGCTTCTGCCACGAGGCACCAAGGGCATATTGTTCTGGCTGGACACTGCCCGCAGCTCTCCTCCGTCCCGCTCTCGCCTCCCCCCTTCCCTCTGCCCGCAGGCCTCCTCCGTCCCGCTCTCGCCACCCCCTTCCCTCTGCCCGCAGCCCTCCTCCGTCCTGCTCTCGCCTCCCCCTTCCCTCTGCCTGCAGCCCTCCTCCCTCCGGCTCTCACCTCCCCCCGTCCCTCTGCCCGCAGCCCTCCTCCGTCCCGCACTTGCCTCACCCACACAATATAGGTGCAAACGGGCTTCAGGCTGCACTCTCTGAGCGGAAAATTTCTAGATGAAGATTTTTTATTCTTTTATTCATTAAGTACATGCAGTTATTAAAAATCATTTCGTACAAAGAAGGTTTAAAGGTAGTGCAATAATTCATGCCAGTGCAGCTCATACAGAGCTACATAATATACCACAGAGATTCATTAAACCAAGTCACTGAACGTTAACAATTTTGGATAAAAAGTGCAAGCAAATGGATAATGCAGGGTGCTTTTAATAAAGCCTTTGCATACAAAGACGTAGAAAAAATGTCGGTTACACAGGAGTGTTATTCCTGTAGAACTATTTATGTTGCCACCAATTCATAAAATCAAGTTGCTAGTGTTTATTGTGCTTAAGTACAGATGCAGCAGTAGGATGCTAAATGGAGCATCATGAGTCAGGGGACTAATGGCCAGATTGGTGTGGTGGTCATCTTTTACTCAAAGGTTTAAGGAGAATGCTGCCGATTGGTCTCTTAATCTCTTTGCTGAACAAAATAGGACAAGCTGGATTACAAAGTGTACAGACCTCTTTTCATGCTAATAAATATCGACTTCAAAATATTCAGCAAAGTGTTGGAAGTGGGTTGTAACACAATTGTGGAAGCAGACCGAAAAAGCTCTATGCCCTTTCCAACATGGCCGCAAACTTGCAAAGATTGAGATATGTTGACTGAGATGGCTGATACCCTGCATGCATTGACTGTGGGGTCTAAAGATGCCAAAAAGTCATTCAACACAATTGGATTGTCAGCTAGGTTTACAGTATTGCAATATATGAATCGTGACAGCACTGAGAAAAAGAACAGGGAGCATTGTGGCAGGGGAGTGGAGAATACAGGCACAAGCCAGAACTGCCCCCTTTCCCCATTTCTATTTGCTGTGGTGGTTGCGCCGTTGGCAAGGTTATTGTGCAGGAACATGGATCATTGTGGCCCCCCCTGAACCTAACGTGTCCCTCTATGCTGATGATGGGTTTGTTTATTTTGTGACCTCTCAGAATGTTGTGCCCAGGATCCTACTTGAAATGTTCTCTATTTTGGTGCAGCTGGGGGGTGGGTGCTGACTGGGGCTCCTTCGGAGGGCGATGGCTTGTGCACTCCGCGTGAACAGTAGTGCACAGACTGGGTGTCGTGCAGTTGAAGAACACTGGTGCAGATGTGGGGGTGCTGACTGGGGCAGCAGTGCCCTGCAAGTGGGAGAATGCCATGCTAGTGGGGAGGGCAGTGTGCTATAAGTAGTGTCAGCAGGGGGGATAATCCCATGTCCGTTGGGGGGGGGCGTTTTCTTGCCTCTGTTCCCTGTTTGTGATCGTTTTTCTTTCCTCTGTTCCCTGGTTGTGATCGTTTTTCTTGCCTCTGTTCCCTAGTTGTGCTCGCTTTTCTTGCCAATGCCCCCTGGTTGTGCTCGTTATTCTTGCCTCTGTTCCCTGGTTGTGATCGTTTTTCTTGCCTCTGTTTGTGTGTGTGGCGCTCTGTGTGTGTGTGGCGCTCTGTGTGTGTGGCGCTCTGTGTGTGTGTGTGTGGCGCTCTGTGTGTGTGTGTGGTGGTTTGTGTGTGTGTGGCGCTGTGTGCGTGTGGCGCTGTGTGCGTGTGTGTGGCGCTCTGTGTGTGGCGCTCTGTGTGTGTGTGTGGCGCTCTGTGTGTGTGTGTGGCGCTCTGTCTGTGTGTGTGGCGCTCTGTCTGTGTGTGTGGCGCTCTGTCTGTGTGTGTGGCGCTCTCTGTGTGTGGCGCTCTGTGTGTGGCGCTCTCTGTGTGTGGCGCTCTCTGTGTGTGGCGCTCTCTGTGTGTGGCGCTCTCTGTGTGTGGCTCTCTCTGTGTGTGGGGCTCTCTGTGTGTGGCGCTCTCTGTGTGTGGCGCTCTGTGTGTGTGGCGCTCTGTGTGTGTGGCGCTCTGTGTGTGTGGCGCTCTGTGTGTGTGGTGCTCTGTGTGTGGCGCTCTGTGTGTGGCGCTGTGTGTGTGTGTGGCGCTGTGTGTGTGTGTGTGTGGCGCTGTGTGTGTGTGTGGCGCTGTGTGTGTGTGTGGCGCTCTGTGTGTGTGTGGCGCTGTGTGTGGCGCTCTGTGTGTGTGTGTGTGACGCTCTGTGTGTATGTGTGGCGCTCTGTGTGTGTGTGTGTGTGTGTGGCGCTCTGTGTGTGTGTGTGTGTGTGTGGCGCTCTGTGTGTGGTGCTCTTTGTGTGTGTGTGGCTCTTTGTGTGTGTGGCTCTTTGTGTGTGTGTGGCTCTTTGTGTGTATGTGACTCTTTGTGTGTGTGTGGCTCTGTCTGTGTGTGTGTGGCTCTGTCTGTGTGTGTGGCTCTGTGTGTGTGGCTCTGTGTGTGTGTGTGTGGCTCTGTGTGTGTGTGTGTGTGTGGCTCTGTCTGTGTGTGGCTCTGTGTGTGTGGGTGGCTCTGTCTGTGTGTGTGTGTGTGGCTCTGTGTGTGTGTGTGGCTCTGTGTGTATGTGTGTGGCTCTGTGTGTGTGTGGCTCTGTGTGTTTGTGTGGCTCTGTGTCTGTGTGGCTGTGTGTGTGTGTGTGTGGCTCTGTGTTTGTGTGGATCTGTGTGTGTGTGTGTGTGGCTCTGTGTGTGTGTGTGTGGCTCTGTGTGTGTGTGTGTGGCTCTGTGTGTGTGTGTGTGGCTCTCTGTGTGTGTGGCTCTGTGGGTAGCTTTTTTTGTAGGTGGCTCTATGTGTGGGTGGCTCTGTGTGGGTGGCTCTGTATGTGTGTGTGGGTGGCTTTGTGCGTGTGGCTCTGTGTGGGTGCAAATGCAATAGGTCTCGCATTTGCGAGCGATTTAGCTGTTGGCATTGTAAATGACAATGCCATTTATTTATGTTTTGAAAACCAAAACATAAATAAAAATAATGTCATGAGCAATGCCAATAGCTCTAACTTTAACAATGCCGAGACCATTGCATTGTAACTGCTTGTTTGCTTATGCCAATGTTTCGACATTTCTCTCATGTTTTCCTATTACCATCTGAATGCCTTCTTTACGTCTTAAATATGTGCACATGAACGAAAACCCTCCGGCTCTTGCCTGATCTGTACATTCTGAAGCCAGAAAGCTATTCACTTGTCACCCAAACCCGCTTTCTACTTCTCGGGTCTTGCACTACACCAGACGTGTAAAACTGCGCGTAAAAGTACATGGGCGAGACATGCCTACCCACCGCCGGCATCATACCACTCGCCGCTTTACCAGTATTCTAGGCTTCAACCTCCTCCTGGACGCTGAGAGAGCTTGTGCGCCCGGTAAAGTATGCGTATCGTGACCCGGAAGTAGGACTGAACCTGCCCTCTCACCTGGGTCAGCACCGTCCAATAGTGTAAGCACAGGAGTCTGGTCAACGCCATCCACCATTAACTCTTAACTGGGCGTCATCTTCGAGTTGCACAAAGCCTTCTTCATTGCAATTGGGATTCAGTGAGCCGGATGGACTGAACGCTCAGTTTATATAATACTACTTTCAATTCGACCACAGATCTTACAAGGGCACCATTTTTTAATTGTAAACAGCCGTATACCCTCTGCATTTGATATGCTTGTTGTTTAAAGTGCCGTAGTGACCAGTGGACTGAACACTTAGTATGTTTAATTTTTCTATTGGCTGGCAGATAGTCAATCATGGCGCTCCCAGTTTTATGGTGTATATACGCCACTACCTCATATATCTGAAAAAAACAGGTTAGTATTAGATTCCTTACCTTAGAATACCCCCAGGCGTCAAACTGGATCCGGAAACTTTTGCGTAGCAATACCCTTGCGCGTCGGTAGGTGTTGTCTGCGGCTCAGCGTCCGTCGTCGGCGTCGTTGGCACCGGGATGATGTCGCCAGAGTACTTAGACGCCACCCTTGCACGCTGACGTCAGTTCTTCTTTTTTCACGCCAGCAAGCACTGATATGAAAAAAGTAGTACGCATAGTCAATTTTTTACTAACTTTTTCGATCCTTTTGATCATCTTTCGAAGTCTCTCGACTCCGATGGTGCCGGGAGGGATGCCCCGGTTCAAACCCTGCATCGATTGTAGCCGACTGATTTTGGTTACCGACCCCCATCGCCGGTGCCTTCACTGTCTGGGCCCCGACCAGGACGACAAGTCCTGCTCCGAATGCCGGGCCCTGACGTCCGTAGCTCGACTGGAGCGGTCCCGCAAGCGACTCGAGCTCCGGCAGTCAGCCCCGCGCCGCTCGAGGTCCCGGTCCGGAAGGAGATCGAGGGACCGGTCGAGGGGCCGGAGTCACCACAGTTCCGGGAGTCGTCATCAGTCTTCGGGCTCGAAGTCCTCGGGTAAGAGGCACAAGAAGTCGAAGAGGCGACATCGCTCTTCTGACTCCCCCCGACGCTCGCACAACGCGGCCAGGGGTTCGGGCGACACCGCTTACACGGCTCCACCGGAGCTGCAGGTGTCGCGGCCTGCTCCATACCCGCCGGTCCCTGGGCAGAACGCGACTCCGGAGGAGATTGAGGCCTTCCTCATGACCATGAGGTCGCTCACTCCTCCGTCGGGTTCCGCGGTGCCTTCGGGCCAGGCGGCCCAGACTGAGTCCCCACGCGGGCCGGGTGCTTTGGCAACGGCGCCGTCGGGTGCTTCGGCTCCGGCGCCGTCGGTGACTTCCGTCCCGACGCCGCAGGGTCCCGTTGGATCCGGTTCTGGATCCGGGTCATCGCCGGTCGACCTCACAACTTCACCGACGCCGGCCCCCAGGGTGTTGTCCCAGGACGACGTCGACCCCTGTCCTACCCTCGATACGGGTCCGGCGTCGGAGCAGCGCCGCTCGGTGCCGTATTCGATGCCGCTAGGAGATTTTTACTTATACGACCCGGCCCCATCCTTTGACCCTGGATATCAGGAGATGGGTGGCAAGGAGGATTGGGAGGGGTCCGAGGACCTTCTGGCACGTGAGTGCCAGTCTTCTCAGGACTGGGCAGGTGAGCTAGGGGAGGCCTGTGGTCTGGACACCTCCCCAGACACTGGTTTTGTCTCCCCTCCTACCGTGGCTACGGAGGAGGGGGCTGCCTATAGTGTGGTGCTGAGGCGGGCTGCCAAGGCTGTGGGCCTTGTGCTCCCCGTCGTGGCCGTGAGGACTAACCTCCTCACTCAGGTCCTTAAACTGCCGGCAAGCGCGGCTGAGCCTCTGCTGCCGTTTAATGAGGCCTTGTCAGACGTTCTTCTGGGCACCTTGTCCAAGCCAGCTACAGGTTCGCTTGTGGATAGGAACGTGGCCAGGCGCCACCGCCCGGCTCCGGGCGACCCTGGCTTTCTGTCCACCCACCCACCCGGAGAACCTGGTCATCCAGGCCTCTAACTCCCAGACCGCATTGCCAACGGCTTCCCCCGATCCGGAATCCAAGAGGTACGAACAGTATGGTAAAAAGATGTTCTCCTCAATTAGATTGGGGTTGCGGTCAGTCAACACCGCGTGCCTCTTGGGCCGTTACACCCACTCTCACTAAACTCACCCAAGCCCTTGTGGAGGGTCGAGATGCGGCACGGTGTTCCATCCGGTTTGTCCTGGATACCACGGACTCGCTGGGCAGAGCGATGGCAACGACGGTGGCGATTCGTCGCCACGCCTGGCTGAGGTCCGCCAACTTTTTGGCTGATGTCGAAAACACCCTTATGGACATGCCGTTTGATGGGCGTTGCCTCTTTGCCGACAAGGCAGAGAGTGCCCTTGAGCGCTTTAAGGACTCCAGGGCTACGGCCAAGTCCTTGGGCCTCTATGCAACGTGCCAGCACGCTGTTGCCTTTCGCTCCTTTCTTGGCCAAGAAAGGGGCGCCCCCACAGGTCCTGCCAGCCACGGCCTACAGACTAACATCCAGCACGGTGGCAGACTAGGTAATCGCCGTGGCGTCGGTCGGGGACAACGGTGAGGTCAGTCCACACCTACCCCTGCAGCATCCGCCTCAAAACCCTCCTAGTCCGAACTTTCAAGCCCATGTGACGCCAGTGGGGGTCAGGGTTCGCCATCACCTCCTCCACTGGCGCGCTGCCACATCGGACAGGTGGGTGCTGCAAATCGTCCGAAGGGGCTGCTCCCTCCCCTTCGAGGCGACCCCTCCAGCCATGCCACCGCAGTACCACTGCGTGTCCGGGGATCACTTGAATCTTCTGCAAGAGTAAGTTACGGCCCTCTAGGCCCAGGGGGCCATCGAGCGCGTTCCTGGGTCAGAAGTTGGGTGTGGTTGTTACTCCCACTACTTTCTGGTTCCCAAGAAGGGCAAAGGGGGCCTACGCCCTATATTGGAACTGCAGAACGTCAACGGCTTCCTCCGGAAGGAGAAGTTCAAGATGCTGACTTTGGCTTAGGTCTTAGCTGCCCTGGACCTGGGAGACTGGATGATAGCGTTGGACTTGCAGGACGCTTATTTCCCCGTCCTGCCGGCCCACCGGCATTACCTTCGGTTCATGGTAGGCCACGAGCACTCTGTTTACCGTCCTCCCCTTCGGCCTTACCAGAGCCCCACGGGTGTTCACGAAAGTGATGGCGGTGGTCGCAGCTCATCTGTGCAGGTTAGGGGTTCACTCTTCCCCTACCTCGACGACTGGTTGTTGAAGGCGGGCTCGCCCCAGACAGTCGTCAGCCACCTCCAGAGTACGGCCGACCTCCTGCACCTGCTGGGGTTCTCCATCAATGTGCCGAAGTCACACCTGTGTCCCTCTCAGAAGCTCCTCATCATCGGAGTGGTTCTAGACTCAGCGCAGTTTCGGGATATTCAGGCTCTGATTCCGATCTTTCAGCCATTATCCCGAGTCTATGTCAGGTTGACGCTGCGGCTTCTGGGGCTGATGGCCTCCTGCATCCTTCTGGTGCATCACGCCAGGTGGCAGATGCGGTCTCTGCAGTGGGACCTGAAGTTTGTGGGTCCAGCATCAGGGCTACTTGTCCGACTATGTCTTGATCTCGGAGGGCACTGCAAGACAGTTGCAGTGGTGGCTCACGGACCGCGATTGGGTCAGCGGCAGATCCCTCTTCTTACCCCAACCGGAGCACGTATGTCTGACGGACGGGTCCCTCCAGGGATGGGGGGGGCCACATGGGAGATGCAGAGATCAGAGGCCTCTGGTCTCCGACGGAGTCCCGGCTCCACATCAACCTTCTGGAGCCGCGGGCGATCCGGCTTGCACTGAAGGCATTCCTCCCCTCTGTCCGGGGGAGTGTAGTGCATGTGTTAACGGATAACACCACCGCCTTGTGGTACTCCAACAAACAGGGCGGGGTGGGGTCATGGACCCTATGCCAGGAGGCTCTGCGCCTCTGTCAGTGGCAGGAACATCAGGGCGTGACCCTCGTGGTTCAACACCTGGCAGGTTCCCTGAACGCCAGGACGGACGAACTCAGCCGTTGGTGCATGATGGATCACGAATGGCGTCTGAACTCGGACGTGGTGCAAGGCCTCTTATTTCCAAGGCGGCACTCGTTCGGAGGCGCTTTTCGTCGCGAGTGGAGCTGCGGTCTGTTGTACGCCTTTCCGCCTATACCACTTCTGCCCAGAGTGCTGAAGAAGATCAGACGCGACTGGGCCCAAGTTATCCTTGTGGCTCCGGACTGGGCGCAAAGATACTGGTATCCCAAGATACTCAGCATGTCTGTCGATCCCCCGATTCGTCTGCCTCTTCAGAAGGACCTTCTGTTGCAGCAGCAGGGGACGGTCCTCCACCAGAACCTGTCCAGTCTCCACTTACATGCGTGGAAATTGAGCGGCGGCAGTTGAGGCCATTTGACTTGCCTCCTGAAGTCTGTAATGTGATTCTGGCAGCCAGGCGTCCCTCCACGAAATCGGTATACGCATGCAGGTGGAACAAATTTGTGGCATGGTGCACAGCAAATGCTGTGGATCCTTTTTCTGCCCCTCTTTCGGAGATTCTCCTCTTTCTTCTCTCTCTTGCCCAGCAGGGCTCTGCTCTGGGCACGATCAAGGGGTACCTCTCTGCTATTTCCGCATTCTTAAGGCTCCCTGATCAGCCCTCTTTGTTCAAGTCCCCAGTTGTAAATAGGTTTTTGAAGGGCATCACTCATCCTCCTGTTCCTTTCGTGATGCCTCAGTGGGACTTGAACCTTGTTCTGACCTATCTGATGTGCGCTCCTTTCGAGCCACTTCATAACTGTCCTCTTCATCTCCTTACTCTGAAAACTGCATTCCTGGTTGCCATCACCTCGTCCAGGAGCGTGAGTGAGCTCCAGGCTCTTTCCTCTAAACCTCACTTCCTTTCTGTCTATCCGGACAAAGTTGTGTTGCGGACGCGACCCTCTTTCCTGCCCAAAGTAGTCACAGCCTTCCACATTGGGCAGTCCATCACCTTGCCACCTTCTTTCCTCCTCCGCATCCCTCAAAAGAGGAAGAGAGGCTCCACCGCCTGGACCCAAAACGTGGGCTCATTTTATTTGGATTGCACACGCCAGTTCCGGTGGATGAAACAACTCGTTGTTGGTTACGTGGGCACTAAGAAAGGTTGGGCGGTGCACAAGCGGACCATCTCTCTGTGGGTCATGTTGTGCATCAAGGTATGGTACTCTTTGGCTAAAAACGAGCCTCCTGTTGGGCTAAGGGCCCATTCCACTCGGGCCTCAGCGGCTACTACTGCCCTGGGTCCGGGAGTCCCCTTGCAGGACATCTGTCAGGCAGCTACGTGGGCCTTGCTGCACACGTTTGCAAGACACTACTGCCTGGACAGCCAAGTCCGGAGAGATGGCTTTTTGGGACGTTCCGTTCTCCAGGACTTTCTGGTGTAAACATTGGTTCGCAGACCCACCACCTGGGTTGGTATTGCTGGGGTATCTATTCTAAGGTAAGGAATCTAATACTAACCTGTTTTTTTCAGATGCACAAGTTACTTACCTAACGATATATCTGTAAGAAACAGTAGTTAGTATTAAATTCCTTGCCGCACCACCTATCCTCCCCGTTCTGCGAACCGATATCTAGGGTTAAGGTTATCCCCTTTCAGGGCCCTAGTTTCATGGCACCAGTGTTGTTTTTTATCATGTCTCTGTGTTTCTGGCGATGAAAAGCTATGTATAAGGACTGACGTCAGCGCGCGAGGGCGGCGTCTAAGTACTCCGGCGACATCATCCCGGCGCCAACGACGCCGACGATGGACGCGGAGCCGCAGATGACGCCTACCGACGCGCAAGGGTACTGCTACTCAAAAGTTTCCGGATCCAGTCTGACGCCTGGGGATATTCTATGGTAAGGAATTTAATACTAACTACTGTTTCTTACAGATATATCGTTACCGAAGGAAAGTAATTTGTGCATTTTCCTCTGATGCTACCACCAGTACACTGTAATAGAGGAATTAATACAGTGTATGCAAGGGGGTGTACTGCAGTACTGTATACAGCTATTGGGAGATACCCAAAATGCATTTAGCAAGGTCCACTTTCTACTTTGGACGCCCAGACATGAAACCATTGATTTATGTGATAATTCCCCAAGACTGACTACAGATGGATTTAGTCAAGTGTACCTGAGTGGGGGCAAAACTCTACAACTATCCCTTACTGATCAATAATTATTCTCATGATTGGAATATTAGTGTCAGTCCGTTCACACAGTTCAGACCTTTTGTATAGACTGATACCGACATATGCTGGGACATTTATTTCAACATTGCCCATTGTTCCTGTCATATATCATGTCCTTCGGCTGAGCTCTTGGGGGCCTGTTCCTATCTGTCCACCCTGTTCCATTCAAGGGAATCATTCAGGCCCATTTGGTCTCCTTTTTCTGCAAAAATCCAGTGCACCTATTTTCTGACCAACATGTCTTCAATGCAATGTGCGTCTCCCATTACTCTGTCCAACACAGTCCACTTTAGATTCTTGTAGTTGTTTTTCATCTCCTGATAGTGCCAGATCAGTTGTGTTGTCAATTTCCCTGCCTTGAGGGTGCTAAAGTGTTCTTGAATCCTCACTTTGACTTTACAGGACGCGAGGTCGATATAGTGCAATCCACAGGCACAGGTTAATCTGTAGATTACACTCGAAGTGTTACAGTTACTGACTTTATTTTGATGCCAGATTCTTCCATCCACCAACTGAACACTCTTTGTTTTCTGGGTTAGCTCACAGATGGTACAATTCCTACATGGAAAGTGTCTGATGGTATGCCTGAATCCTTTTTCTGATGAGCTTGATGGGTATGGACCAGCCGGTCTCTCAAATTAGTCGCCCTTTTAACCACATGGCTGCTGGCAGTTTTCCCGTCCTGTGCTGGAAATTGCTATTTTAGTGGCACCATGACGAGCTCAGCTCGTCATCAGCACACGACACCCGTGGGTGATGACGAGCTGAGCTTGTCATCAGCATCGAAAGGGTTAAATGCAAACCTCAGTGGAGGCATTTTTTTCTGACCAGTATCCATCAAAGACCAATGTATCCTACTGATTTGTCTGATTTTAGTAGGCAGAGGGTCAAATGTGGTTACCACTGGCAGACGGCGTCATTAGATCTTTTATTTCTTTCCAAAATTGCCTCACGAAGTGCATTAAGCGCTGTGTTGTGTCCTTTTGATCATTTTTGCTGGATATGCTCTATTTTCAAGGCGTTTCGTCAGATTTTCTGATTGCTCAATATATACACTTGTATCAGTACAGGTACTACAATACCTAAAAAATTGACCCACTGGGTGATTATCCCGCAATGGCCTAGTATGGAAAGATTGATAATGCCTGTCCAAGTTCGATTGGTCGATTTTTGGTGAACATTAGTGTAGACTTTCTGATTGGTGGCACCAATATCCAAGTCTAAATAGACTGCTGCGTGTCTGCTGATGGTCCATGTGAAATGTAGGTAACTGTCAGTCTCATCCAGCCCTCCAAGAAAGTCATGTAGTTTGTCCTCTGGCCCGGTCCAGATGCACAACATGTTGTCAATAAACCTCTTCCAAAGAGAAATATACTGTTAGAAGGGGTTTGAGACATGATGTAGGAAATTCTCCACAAACATACCGACGTAAATGCAAGCCTGACTTGGCGCAAATATAGCCCCCAAAGAGGTCCCAGAGACCCTGAGGTATAGTTGGTTCTGGTAGCCAAAACATTTACGTGTTAATACCAATTTCACACATTGCAACACAAAGGACGGGAGCGCGTCATAAAACCGCTTGTGAATCCCAGGTGCATGAGCTGCTGCCACCAGCGTGGCATCTTGGAGAATGCTGGTGTAGAGGGATTCAATGTCAATGGTGACCAAAAAATGGTTCACTTGGTCGTAATTCAAAGGGTCCAGGATATTGAGGGCGTCGGTAGTATCCTGGACAAACGAGGGTTGGTTGATGACAGTTTCCCTCAAAAAGGAATCCTCAAACTGAGAGACGGGTTCAAATAGTGATTGAATACCTGAAACAATCGGGCGGCCAAGGGGTGGACGTTAGGCTTCATGAATGTTAGGCAAGATGTAAAATGCCGGAGTTCTTGGCTTGGGATTGATCAGAATCTCAACTTCTTTATGGGTTATCCATTTCTTTTCCTCAGCATCTGCCACCATTGCTCTAATCATGTCTTGAAGCTCCCCAGTAGGATCTCTCACCAGTGGTCTGTAGTTTGAACGTACCCCTAGCAACTTTAAGACATGGTTTCATAATCTTTGGTGTTCAATGGCAGCGCTGCTGTCAGCCGGTTTTATTGTTATTTTATCATTCTCCTGTAGAGATTTGATAGCTGACCAATCGGTTTGACTCATGTTCTGAAAGGTTTGTTGACTACACGCCTGTTCCAAGTTAGTGATATCTTTTAACACACATTGTTCGAAAACAACTACTTCTCAAGTATTGAATCTTTCCTAGGTTCACATGCTTATATCTTCCCCATTGTCATGGTGGGAGTCCAGAGCCATTGTCATGGTGGGAGCCCAGCGATAGTTAGAAAAGTAGTACTATAAGAATACATCATACACCCCCAAATAGAAAGGAAAACTTAACCATTTGTAAGCATGTTTATGTAGGTCTGAGCTTTGACTAATGAGAGATGATACCTGGACCCCAACTCCCCAGCAGAGCTATCAGACCTCAGATTTCTAACCGCACGTCGTGTGTAAGGGAGTCTCCCTGAGCTCTGCTCAGTTTGTCAGAGAGTGAACTTTTGACCCTGCTAGAATTCACCTCAAGGTACTGTTTTTCTTCCTTCTTTGCTTCTAAAATGTCAGAGGGAGCTAAGAAAAGGCTTATTACACTTTGCAGGTCTAGTGGGAAGGCAATACTTTTCTCTGAAGACCCCCCACAATGACTGTCTTTATTGCCTTTATTCCAAACATACAGCCAAGGACTGTAAATACTGCAGAACTATTTCAGCCAAACCTCTAAAGGATAGAGAAGCCATATTGCTATTATGGCTCCAGAAGAAAAAAATCTAAATCTGGACCTGATATTGAAGAGTGTCCTTGGCCATCCTCAGCTGAGATGAAACGTAAAAATGAGGGCTCTACTTCATTGAAGGCTGATCCTAAAAGATTGAAGGCAGTAAAATCATCCTCTGCCGATAAAGCGTCCCTTAAGCAAAAAGACTCTGGACTGAAGAAGTCTTCTGCTGGTTCTCAGCCTGGCACACCTCTAAAACAGGCTTCGTCGTCGAAAAAAGTTCAGTCGATGGACCAGTCATCGAGATCTTCAACCAAGTTTCCATCAAAGTCTATGGCGACGACCGCATCGACTACGGCTGTGTTGATGGCCTAGTCGACAACGATTTTCTCGTCAATGGCATAGTTGCCGGCACCGACGACGATGACCACTACTTCGCCGGTTACATCTACGGCCCTGTCGACAGGCGCACCGTTGAGGGCCCAGTCGATGAGCACTCTGTAGACAAAGGTGTTTAAATCCTCTGCTAGAATGCTGATATCAACATCGATCACTTTCAGACGTCGTCCGTGATCAACTGCGTCGGCGATGGATCAAAAACAAGTTATCAAAGCCTCCAGTTTATCCAAAAGTCTCAAGGTTTGACATCTCTATCCATTTCCTCTTTCTCACTTTCTTGATACAGAGGAATCAGGTGATGAAAGTTTGTCCGGTCCAGCTTACAACCCTTCACAGCTAAGGATTAAATGCCAGGACACACAGATGAAGAAGAGGAGATGCATATTCAGGACACATCTGAGTATATGGAAGGGGATTACTCCTTCACGGGTCGTCCAAGGGCCGAACGATACGACTTTTTCCAAGAACACTATACGTATGTAAATTATGTGGAGTGTCAGGAGGTACAAAGGGATTCCATGTTGGTGCCTTCCTCCTTGGTCACCGACCTAAGGCACATGCTCAGTGATTATTATAAACTATTTCTGGACTCACTCGCTCCAATTCCGCTGATGCCTGGGGGTCCGGACCTTCAAGTTACTCCACCACTGCCAGTGGTTACTCAGCCGCAAGTTGCGCAGGAACTCTTCAATGCATTACCAGTCAAGACAATTACATGGAGAGTGAAGATGACTATCAGCCTGAGAAGGGTGAGATCAGTCAGGATCCAGTCTTCGTTGGCCAGGATTGGGATGATTTTGTCGCTTCTTCGATGTCGCCTTCTTCTCCTCCAGCGAGTCTCCTCCTTCTCCCACACTCCTCCCCCGGGGGATATCGGGGGGCTTCCACAAATTACTAGAAAGGGTCTCTAGAAGATTCGATCTGCCTTTGCCTGTAGTGCAAACTGAATGCTTCCTTTATTATTTTAAGGACCTGGCTAAGAAATCGGTTCGATCCATACCTATTCATGTTTATATGTGGAACGAAGGTTTGAAGATTATGAGGAACCCGGCATCAGTTCCAGATGTGTTGTAGAGAATGGAAAAGAAATACAAAGCACCTGATTCTGCTCCGGTGTGTTTGATCGGACATCCTCGGCCCGATTCAGTTATAATGCAAGCTGAACAGAGGCCATCCAGGAGTCTGCATCTCCTTGTTCGGTGCCTGCAGACAGAGAAAGCAAGCAGCTTGACAGTTTTGGCAGATGCTTTGCTACTGTGGCCGCCCCTTGAATCAAGACCTCTAACGGCCTTAGCGATTTTAGAACAATACGACTGTCAGTTATGGTCAGATCTCGCACCTCTTCTCGAACGTCTTCCCGAAGAGAAAAAGGAGGACGCGAAAGATCTCCTATGAGAAGGCACTAGAGGTTCTTCGGAAGTAACTGACTCAGCAATGGATTAGTCTTCGATTGCATTCAGACAAATGGCAGGTGCCACTGTCCTCCGTAGACAGGGCTAGCTTATTGCGACGTCCTTTCGCCCTGAAGTCCAGTCAAAGGTTTTAGACATACCCTTCGATGGGGAGAACCTGTTAGGGAAACATGTGGATGAGGAGCTACAAGGTATCAAAAAGGATACTGAGACAGCGTGCTCATTAGGCACACTGCAACAGAGGCGCTTTCAGTCCTTTAATGGAGGTAGAGGAAGAGAACAGTTCCAAGTGAGATCGTCCTATCAGTCATACAAGTTTCAACCGTATTTCCAACAAAATTATAGACCACAATATGGAGGACAACAACAACAGCACTTTCGTGCTTCCACTGTTTCACACAGCCCGCAATCAGCCAGACGCAAGTCTTCAACGCGAAGAAAATCGCAAGACTCCTCTAGACAGCAGTGACATTTTTCATCCGCTAGCCACCTCATCTCGACTTCAGCTCCTGCAGTTTCATCATCTTTCTCTTTTTCTGGGCCAATGGCAGGCCATTAAAAGGGACAAATGGGTTCTGGACATCGTCCATTGGGGCCACACCCTAGAATTTGTCCACAAGCCTCCTCGAAATCCACCCTCAAGAAGTATACATCATCCTCATCTTTTGTTAAAGCAGGAAATCTCGACCTTGCTGAAAAAGGAGGCAATAGAAAGAGTTCCTTTCAGTCAACGAGGAAAGGGCTTCTATTCCAATTTCTTTCTCATAAAGAAAATATTTGCGAAATGGAGACAGGTCATGGACCTCAGACAGCTGAACAAATACATCCAGAAACAAACATTCATAATGTTATCCCTGCAAGCGATTCTCTTATTGGTGAGCAAGGGAGATTTCTTAGCGTCCTTCGATATCTTGGACCTATACTTCCACATTCCCATTTATACAAAGTATTGCCAATTCCTGAGGTTCGAGGTAGCTGGGGATCACTGACAGTTCAAGGTTCTGCTGTTCGGCCTTCGCTCAGCTCCCAGAGCTTTCACGAAATGTATGGCTCTGGTAGTAGCGTTTCTGAGAACGCAAGGCCAGCAGGTTTATCCCTACCTGGACGATTGGTTGGTGAAAGGGCCTTTGTTCCACTCTGCAAGAAAATCCACACTGGCTTGTCAATGGCTCTTCAAGTCTCTTGCAGTGCAATATAGAGAAGTCTTGCGCCGGTTCCAAGTCAGAAACTTATTTTTCTCGGAGTGATTCTGGACACCAGGCTCATGAAGGCGTTTCCCACTTAAGAACGAAAACCCAAAATAATACACTTGGCAATCGTTCTACTCGCAAGAGAGTCTACTTCTGTAAGAGTGTTCAAATCTTTACTGGGTATGCTGTAATCATGCATCCCGTTGATTCCGAATTGTTAGCTGCACATGAGGCCTCTCCAAGAGCAGTTAGACCTCTCCTTCGAAGACACGATCCTTATCTCTCAGGCAATAAAACAGGCTATGTAATGGTGGGAGAAAGATTGCAATACCTCTCCAGGCCTCTCGTTTCAGACAATACAGCCCAGTTACGTTATGACCACGAATGCCTCAATGGACAGTTGGGGTGCACATCTTCAGCAGTTGCAAATCCATGGAAAATGGTCCAAGCAAGAAACGCAAATGTACATCAATTTCTTGGAATTAAGGGCAGTTTTCCTGGCACTGCAGGCGTTTCTTCCGAGGATCCAAGGCTCCTCTGTTCTGGTAAGAACAGACAACACCACAACGATGTTCTATCTGGCCAAACAAGGGGGCACCAGGTCTCTCACGTTATCGGACCAGGCCCAGGAAATTTGGAAATGGCTAATTCAGCATAAGATATCTCTGCAGATAGAGCATGTTCCAGGCGTAGACAACAAGTGGGCGGATTCTTTAAGCAGATCCAATTCCCAGTGTCACGAATGGGAGTTAGAATGGAAACTGCTGTGGCGAGTGTTCAAACTGTGGGGTACTCCAGAGCTGGATCTCTTCGCGACAGCAAGCAACAGGACGTGTGAAAGGTTGGCTAGCGGGTTTCCTCAGGTCAACTCTTGGGAGAACGCTCTACAGATGCAGTGGACGGAGAAGTTCACCTACGCTTTCCCGCCATTTCCCCTCATCCCAAGGGTGCTGAGCAAAATGAAAAAAGAACCTTGTCATCTCATTCTCATAGCTCCAGCATGGCCAAGGCAGTTTTGGTTTCCAGAGCTTCTCCTATGGTCGATAGCTCCACACATTCTCTTTTAACCATTGCCAAACCTACTGACCATGGAGAATGGCCATATTGTTCATCCTCAGATAAAATCTCTTGAGTTTATCAGCTTGGAACCTCACAACTATGAATTCACAGATCTAGACATCGTTCCAGATTGCCAGTCCATCCTTCAGCGGGCTAGAGCTTCTTCCATTAATATGGCATACGCTGCAAAATGGAAGAGATTTTGCCACTGGTGTGTAAAAAAGGACATACATTCCTTACTCTCAACCCCGGAGCAAGTATGCATTACCTACTTCCTTTAGCAGAGTCAATGTTGGCTCATTCATCAATCAAAGTAAACCTGGCCACAATTTCCAGGTTTCGCAGAAAACTGAGGAAACTCGCTGTGGTAGACGAGAATTGTTAAAGAGTTTATGAAGGGCCTCTTCAGAGTGTTCCCTCCCTTAAAGCACCCAGCAGTTCCTTGGGAGTTAAACACAGTCCTGGCCCAATTGATGAAATCGCCCTTTGAGCCGATCCACAAAGCTGACTTAAAATATGTGTCGTGGAAGACGGCTCATCTATTGGCCCTCACATCGGCTAGAAGAATTGGTGAGATTCAGGCTTTCACTGTGGCTGAACCAGTTCTTCAGTTCAAGCAGGATAAAGTAATGCTTAGAACAACCCCTCTATTTATACCAAAGGGTCCAACTTCTTTTCTCTTGAATGAGCCGGTAGTGCTAACAACGTACTTTGGAAATCCATCAACCACTGCTGAAAGAGCGTTGCATTCTTTAGACGTAAAGAGATGCATCAAATTCTACATCCATAAAACAAAGACTTTCAGGAAATCGGATCAGCTATTTGTATCTTTTACTCCTTTGAGGAAAGGGCAGGCCCTTTTCAAATAGCAGCATTGCACGTTGGATCTCTCCGTCATAACAAAGCTGTCCGCAAAGGTGTCTGCACACTACACAAGGAAAATGGCAACCTCTACAGCTCTTTTTGCTGGGGTATCACTTCCAGACATTTGTAGAGTGACAACATGGTCCAACGTGCATACGTTCACCAAGCATTACTGCCTGGATTCGGCATGGAAAGCAGATGCGACAGTGGGTCAAGCAGCAGTCCTGAAGCATCTGTTCAATTGAGGTACAGATTATATATTTCCAATGAACTGCCTGTAACGCTGTACGCCTGCCCTTCTTTGTCAATGCCAGCCGTGGTGGGAGAGGCCACAAATATCCAAACGATCCGGATCCACACAAAAAGGAGGCGGCACACCAATTCTGTCCACAAGTGATTTATTGTGCAAAACCTATAGATAAAAATCTATATGGTTACTTATGTTTTTAAATGGTTAGTTTATTCCCAGTGCATACGAAGATCTTCACCTAGTTGCAACGATTTAAAGAATGGCACTGCTGTCTACTATGATACAAGCATCTGAATCAATGAAAGATTCAATACTGGAGAAAAAACAAGTTGCTTACCTGTACACTGTGGTTCCCCAGTATTGATATCTTTCATAGATTTACATACGGCCCTCCCTCCTCCTTGTCTAGGCTTGCCACTTCTTATCTCATGCTACTCTCATGGAGCCTTATTTTTTTGCATCATTTAAAAAAAACTCTGCCCTGAACTTAAATGCGTCATGTTTGGGGGTCAGTACATACCCCAAGCTCTTGTTTAGGACATGCAATTCTGCTTGGGATAATTGGTAGTCAGAAAAGTTACCCATTATGGTACTCACAAGGGCGTCCCGCCCCTGCTGCAAGCTAACTGGGGGAATAAACCTGCCATGTCTTTTTCTTGGTTCTGACATCCCCTGCCTCTCCCCCTCTGACCTCCCCCTCTGTTGCCTCTTTGATTCTGGCCTAAAAAAGACCTTAGTAATGCACCCAGATCCTCCTTAGCTAAATTTCTTATACCCAAATGATGTCTTGAGCTGACCCTTCGATATCAGCTGATTCGGACTTTGTAGAAATGTTTTAAATTATGTAATTCTTTCCCGAAATACTGTTTATCCTTAATGACCCTAAGACATAATCTAAGTAAATACAGTTAAAAAAATCTGTCGCTAAAATCAGGCCTTTTCCATTAGGAGAAGGATTGCAGATTTTCAAGTTGTTGAGAGAGCGTAACGGCTCCGATTTCCTTTCGGAAAGAGGGCCCTGTGTTATAGATGGTGTGTTTGAACCCAGTCTGCTGTGCAACCGACACCCAATAAAGCTGACGGAAGGCGATTGTGTAGTCTCGATAATAGACATGCCACCGAACTAAACTCTGCCTGCAAGCGGCTGATTCACTACAGAAGTAGACCCAGATAGTGCCCATTAGCACAGTTTGTAAGGACCAGTTCAAGAGGGGTGGTTGTACCTGATCTTATGTCCTGGATGGTTCTCATCTTTGTGGGCGCCCAATCACTTTGCGTAGGACTGTAAAGTGCTTCTGAATCTGCTCATGCACAGCTTGGAACACTGGCATCGCGGTTCGCATGTGTATGTATAATTCCACCTTCCTGCGTTTATGCCCTCACGTAACTTGTGTGTCTGGTGCTCCAGGTTTCCTAATGTGGGGCTTTGCCCAGATATCATGTTTGATTTGTGATCTGTTTTTTATATGTCTCCTCCTTCTCATTATGCCTTGGGTTGCTTATACTGCAGCCTGCAGCGTACCTGCCTTAAGTTATGTACTCTGTCATTGTCTGTTTGTAGCAGTGGACCTGCATAGCCTCGTCCTCTTGGATGAACAGTCCCCCAGTGAACGCCTGCACTGGAGACGAGAGAGGCGGCGGTTTCAGGGCGCTCTGCAAACTCCGGGGGCCCTGTGGGGGCTCGGTGGCTCTGTGGCGGTAACGGCAGCAAACTTGTGGCGAGCCTGTAGCCTGTAGGACTATGAGCGAGAGTTACTGACGAGCCGCGCTGCGTGCTGTTGGTGAGCAGAGTGCGGCCGTGCAAAGCAAAGCACGGGGCGGAGGCGGCGGGCAGGAGCGGACCCAGCTGCATTACGGAGCTAGCTTGTGCCGAGTGAGAGGACAGGCGAGCACAGTCCTGGTGAGTCCCGGAGAGCCTGCTGCGATGCAGTAAAGTGAGAGAGAGCTGAGCGAGTGGTGGATTACGCTTCTGGCTGCTGGCTGCTGGTTTACCGGCCGGCCCCTGTCTCTACGGCTTCCTTCTCCCTTTGCAGCATCTTTTCCTTCCTCCTCTGAGCCCAGAGCTACGGGAGTGCTGCGGAGTGCCACGGAGTATTAGCAGTGCAGTGTAGTGCTCTAGTTTTTTTTTTTTTTAACGCTGCCATCAGAGAGCTGCTATCAGAGCCCTATGGATTACTGAGCATCATACTTCTCAATCCACCAGGACAGCCTCCATCGCTGCCCTTTATATGTGGATACCACTTCCAGGAGAGCGGCATAGCGCTTCTCAGCAGAACTAAAGGGGGTAATTAACCACTGTTTAAGGTGCACCATATCGCTCGCACCAACAGTAATAAACCATTTAAAGCGACGTTGCAACCTCCCACTGACTACCAACAAACAGCTGCTGTATTTTGCTGTATCTTGCACGGTTTCTTCTGCACTACCCCTGCCCCATCAAAATCCCCATGCGATCACCATTGTAGAGGCACTGTGTTTCTTACATAGCCGCTCCACCTAGTACGCCTCATACTGCAGTCACACCTCACCATCCTCCCGGACGGCAGCTGCTCCTGCTCAGTGGGGGCAGACGGGCTTGGGAGGGAGTGGAGTGGAGTGGAGCGGAGTGGGAGACAGAGGTTGGTGCGGTGCAAGAGGCACAGGGGGTACAGACAACAGGCTGCAACGATACTAGGAAACTGTCCACACAGCCCTTAAAGGATGAGATCAGGTAGGGTAAGGAGGACACTAAAGCAAAATAAACGGACATCAAAGGCAAAGAACTCCCTACCAATTGACCAGTGCAAAGCAAACCAGGAAAAAACATCACCAAACAAAACGGACATAAAAAAAGAGGTAACAAGAGTGTTACCCACTCAACTTATCTCTCCAATTGCATCAATGTTCAGAAAAAATCAGGGCGAGAGAGAGAAATCAGAGGCGAACAAAGCTTTCTTCTTTCTGAAAAATCCAGGAGCCACTCTCCTTACGACCCAACAATCTCTTCCGGGCCTACCTACGCCTTTAACTCCCGAGAAGGTTTCCTGCGACAAAGGCCTATCATCAATATTCACGAAACTAACTCCCCGGTTACCTGGGGCGCATTCAACTAGCCCTCCGCGCCAAAATAGGTACCAGGATGAATTTATAGCAATGGCCCATAAGCAGGATGAACTGGGAGAGGGTCTTGACCAGGAAACCTCCCTGCCGCAAAAACGCAGTACAGGAGACATATTTTTCCTGGATCTGAGTATAACACAGGCAACTGGAATTACAACAGAGGTCCCCATGGATAACAAGAGGACGAAGGAAGTATTGACGTGCACAGAAAAATCAGCATCCAATGCAGAACTTAAAGCACCAACAGCAGCACTAACCTTTTTTGGAAAATTCTCAGGAACCAATACACAAAACCCCCCAACAGCTCCGCAAATACAGAAATTACTTAACAAAGAGCCCCAGATACTCAAAGCCCAGATACACAGGGAGCAAAACACAACCCAAATGGAATTGACTAGCCAGAACACTTCAGAAACATCATGGCTGAAGCTATTAAACTTTACATCAAGCCCAACATCGAACAACGAAATAATGCAAGACCTAAGTAAAAATAAAGAGGGAAAAAACATGGGGAAAAAAAAATCATCAAGCCCCACAGAAAGTCTTGCATCAAGCCCAACAATAAACAAGGGAAAGCGGCAAAACACAAGTATAACTAATCACACAAGGGAAGATATCTTAGATAAAAAACTAGGTAATACAAACGAGGAAGGGCAGTCTACTAAACTGCAAAGCAAAGGAAAATCAGTGGAATACCCCAGAGATGGAAGAATTGTTACTCCAAAATCAGACAATTCCCAACTTCCCAAAGAACGTTTTGATTTGTCACTCAATCAGAACTATGAGCAGAGTGCTAGTGTAAGCAACTCGGGGTTGTTACTTATGTAAATGTAAATGTATTTACCACAATAGAAACACTTCAATCAACAGTAAAGGCTTTAAACTGGCAATCCGATAAACTGGATATCCAAGTCGATATAATGAACACCATAGCCCACCACATTGCGGGGATCGACAACAAACTGGATAAACTCAACAATCTTATAATAACTGCTCAATCAAAGTATACACTGGAACAGAGTCCCTGCACCTGCGGGCCTATTATAGATAAATTAAACCTCCTTCCCAACCAAATAGAACAGATACTGGCTGTAAGAAAATCAGACCAACATTTCTCGAAAGGAAACTCAACCAGGAAAACTATTGAACACAACCAAGCTAACAGTCCAGAAACAGTAAATTTAACCAATAAAATTACTGACCATATCGCTGTTAAGATCCCAGAAACGGATACATCTAAAGGAAAGAACAGGGCAGAAATAAGTCCAGCAGTAAACATAACAACGCCAAACGCAAAAAACCTCCTTAACAAGGCGACAAAAAAAACGTGAAAGAAAAGCAAGGAATAAACAACCGACAGGACACGCGGAAGAAGGCACTAGAATATTTCCCATATTCACCTCAGCTATAAACAAGGAGGAAACTTCAAATACGACATTGCAATCTGACGAATCATTTGATCAAACACACAACTCATCAGGACAACAGCTCCAAACAAAAAAAGAAAGGGAGGCCCTTTGCGCAGAGACGATAAGCAACACTGGCATATGCACATTATTAACGGCCATAGGCGAGACAAACAGAAGAGACGCACAGCCGAGGTTGGTCTTGGGCAACGGAACACAGAAAATTGATGTAGTGAAAAAAGGAAGCCGCATAGAAACCGGCAGAACACCACAACCAACCGGCCCTCCAGGCCTATGTACAACCGCGGAGATCCCCGGGAAATACCAAGAGGCGGCCGAGAATAACAAACTAACACCAGCCGGACAAAGACATGATGTCACCCAAGAAAAACAACAAGAAGGAATCAAACACTGCCCATATGGCAGAGAAGAAACAATTCAAAGACAAAGCCGGTCTCAAGGAGATTCTACAATAGAGGACATACCCACTAACAACCAGGAGGTACCATCAAAAATAAATGAAAGAACTGTAAACTGGAAAAGTAGGATTTGGGGTGGAAAAAGTCTACCCCCCACTGTGGGTATAAAAATACTACTAAGGCACGCAGTCCGTCACATAAACTTGAACTGCAATGAGGACGCTATTCTTGGGAGGGGAACAGAGTCTGAGTACATCAGAGATCCCCAGACTAACACAGCCACGAATAGAGACTTAACAAAAGAGAGTAACCAGACCATAACAACCACGATATCCCAGCGCGTACAAGAAACCGATACGCACGGAACACAAACACCCGCTGGTACCGGGCATCACTGTAAAATCAGTCCAGACAACGCACCAGAACTAGGGAAAGGCCCTGAGAACTGGTCTAGTAATGACAACTTACATCTTAAACAACTCTTTTTTTACCCCGGAATACGAATCTCAGGGGCAACATGACATCCTCAACAGGGGAAATTTGTTTAAACTTTGCGCAAACATTGAAGGGCTTCAACACCTAACTAACACTGATCTACTGTCAGTCAAATTTTGCAAACAAGACATAACTAGTTCATTGGAACAAACATTAACAACATGGAGAACACCAGAAATCGCCCAGTTAATAATATCCTTTAGAGAGAAGTTCGAATTATGGGGCATAAGACTTTCCAGGCCGGTAAAACCACGCTATCCAGGTCCTCTTGAAGCTCGTCTGGTGACAAAAGGGAAAAAAGAAAAGCGAACAGATAATAAGGATCAGGCAATTTCAGTACTATGGAACGCCAGAGGGAACAGTCCTTCACCGACAATCTATTCCCTAACCACAACAGGCAATCAAACAAAGCCCAAGGATGACGCAGCCTACTGGCGCTGGCTAACAGACACATTAAATAAACAGAAAAATAATTGACCTCCCAAAAAACCTCAAAAGGATAGTACCCATGAAATTCTCCACCTATTGTCCTGGAACATAGCCGGAGCGAGGAAATGGATGGAAGACGGCTTGCCACTCCACAACTGGACAGCATGCAACATTATTGCCCTCCAAGAAACATGGGCATTGGAGGAGCTACCTCTTGTCGGGTACACTCACTACAATATACCAGCACGGAAAAAATTCAACTTTGGTCGACCAAAAGGGGGTCTATCAGTTTATATCGCGTCGGACATCAAGATTAACTCAGAACAAATAGCCCCATATGGGCCAAACATGCAATTAATAAAACTATCAATGCCAGGTAGACCAACCCCGGTACTACTTGTTAACTTCTACGCACCCCCAAAGGTGAAAGAGAAGCAAGTCGCATTGGATCAGCTAGTATCCACAATCATGGATACTCGAAACAATAACCCATCCTGGGAAATCATCGTGACGGGTGATTTTAATTCAAACTTAATCTATACGCCTGAGGATGACGAGATAATAGCAGCTGACAACGAATTTTGGAACGTCAAAACCCAAACTCAGCTGCAAACAGAGCGATCCGATCCAATTGGGCGAAAACTGGTAACAAGCCTGGAATTCCTCGGGCTGCGGTTCCTTAATGGGAGAATCGAAGGTGACAATCCGCCGCAGCACACCCACCTAGGAACCTTGACTGCCTCAAGGCTAAATTACAGGGAAAACAGAACAAGGTGGCTGGACAGGAAGATTTAGCAAAACAACTTTCTGCCACGTAGTCAATATATACCACGTGAACACCGGGCAAGAATCCCAAAGCAGATTTATTTTCTTTTTTGACTCAAGTTATTAAGGATTCAGGAACACGAGCACAAACAAAACAACTGTTACAACAGTGGATTCATGGTAACAATATCTACAAATATACAATTTTTACAAATTTACAACATTTACAAACATGAATCAAGCAACACAGTTAGGCGAGACACACCAAAACAATACAAAATTCAGTGAACAATGTGAATTGTGATACTATACAGTGCAAAAACTTTAGGGTTTAAAGCAAATATGTGACCAGTCCATCGGACTTTGGGACCATGGGACAGGCGGAGGTGATGGAATAAAGAGCCTGCCTGTCAACCAACCCCTCCGGGGGGCAAGGAAAAAAATGGTTACCTGCACAGTGGCAAAGGAATGGCCGTGCAGGTAACCATTTTTTTCCTTGCCCCCCGGAGTCAGATGAACCTTAAAACAGTCCTATGATAGATACAATTGACACCCACTCTGTATGTTTCTTACAGAATCACGACCCCCAGTCCCCGTCCTGAAGAGAACCTGTAATCAAGCCGGTTCGAAACGCGTCGACACTTCCACCCTGTGGCAAACACCAAGGGTGCCCCTAGGATAGAACTTTACCAATTACTTTGGATCCTAGTCGAGCAACCCGGTTATAAACATTGAACCACAGGATTGGTTGACAGGCAGGCTCTTTATTCCATCACCTCCGCCTGTCCCATGGTCCCATAGTCCGATGGACTGGTCACATATTTGCTTTAAACCCTAAAGTTTTTGCACTGTATAGTATCACAATTCACATTGTTCACTGAATTTTGTATTGTTTTGGTGTGTCTCGGCTAACTGTGTTGCTTGATTCATGTTTGTAAATGTTGTAAATTTGTAAAAATTGTATATTTGTAGATATTGTTACCATGAATCCACTGTCGTAACAGTTGTTTTGTTTGTGCTCGTGTTCCTGAATCCTTAATAACTTGAGTCAAAAAAGAAAATAAATTTGCTTTGGGATTCTTGCCCGGTGTTCACGTGGTATATATTGACTACGTGGCAGAAAGTTGTTTTGCTAAATCTTCCTGTCCAGCCACCTTGTTCTGTTTTCCCTGTTGTTGAGATCCGGGCTGGGCAGACGTTGGACCCAAAACCTTCACTGTTCTACAGTCAAGGCTAGATTACACAGCAGTCTCTCTTCCACTATTGCCATTTGTCCAGCAATTTTCTATAGAATACACTTCAAAAAGCGATCACTCATATCAGCACACTTATTTCAATTTAAAACTAACTAAATACCACAGTTACAACTTAGTGGGAGATAACATCGTGACCACTAACTTGAAACGACTTAACTGGACAACGGCCAACATCGACGTACTGCAGGCAAATGTGCAGAGACTAAAAATAGAAAGTGAGGTAACAACAGGTACCCAAATACAAAAATGGGAGAGCTTTACGGGAAAGTTAATAGCAACAATGCCCGCCCCAAATAAACCACATCCTCTCACTAAAAAAAATTCTCTGCCAAAGAACCTGGTAAAACTCAAAATAGAGATAAGGAGAAACGCCAGAGCACTAAAAAAGACAACTACGTCGTCCAAAGACTGGATCCAAAGACAAAACCTCAAGAAAGAATACAAAAAGAAAATGTGGGAATACAAAAGATCTCTGAAGGATGACCTCTGGGCAAAACTACTCTGCTCCGCCAAGAACACCAACTCAAACGCATTTTGGAGGATTATTAACAGCTTAAATCACCCTTCAAATCCAACATCATCCAATGTCCAAGAAGCGGACTGGGTTGCGTTATTAACAGAGAGGTTCGCAGAGATATCACTTGACCAGCATAACCCAGGAGCAATCCAACAAATTACCAATGAAGTGTCCCAAAAAAGAAAAGAAGGAAGCGTCACTCCCAGGCTTCCCCGCGACGTGGTTAGCCTATGGGAGAAGGACGCAACAAATAAGGTCAAACAAACATGGTATAGTGAAGAGGACATAAGAAGAATCATAAGGAAGTCACGTGGCAACGGAGCACCAGGGCCGAATGGGATCCCTCCAATAGTTTACAAAACTGATCCGGACTTTTGGTGCAGAGAATTAAAAATATTATTTGAAGAAATAATAGGTGAAAACCAAATACCATCCAGTTGGAAGGGCTCCATAATTTCACCCATCTTTAAAGGAGGAGACAGAACATCCCCAGCTAATTACAGACTGATTGCCCTCCTAGATGTGGAGGCAAAGTACTTTGCATCCCTCGTCCTGGAAGATCTAATAAATTGGTCCGACGTCACAAAGAGAATACCACTGAACCAAACAGGCTTCAGGAAAGGAACTGGGACACTAACTAACATTATGTCTCTCTCAGTGCTAGCCGACAAATATCTTCGGAGAAAACAGCCTCTTCATCTATGTTTTATTGACTTAAAGGCAGCATTCGATAGTGTGGACCGGAACATCTTATGGAGGAAATTGTGCAGCTGGAACATTCCGGATAAAATCCTGAGAGGGATCTTACTCCTTTACTCCAATACTTGGATGGAAGTTAAATTGGGGAGTGGAACACGGCTCTCAAGAAAAATCAACACCAGTAAAGGCCTCAAGCAGGGCTGTGTCCTAGCCCCCCATCTTTTTAACCTTTTTATGGCAGACCTAACATCAAGTCTAAATAAGATCCCATCTCATCCACCTAAACTTGGCTCCCTTCCTCTAACTCATCTATCCTATGCAGACGACGTGGTATTGTTGAATCTAACGAAGATTGGCATTCAAAGGTTACTAGTAGGGCTGGCAGAATTTATAACAAATACCAACCTGGAGATAAACACAACAAAAACAAAAACTATGCTTATCACCAGGCGGCGGACAGCCAGTACAAACATCTACCTGGAGGGAACAAAGCTAGAGGCCGTGTCCAACTTCAAGTACTTGGGCTTCTACTTCGATAATCGACAAAGCCATCAGCAGCAAATGTCGTACATCACTCGGAGATCAAATTCACTCTCATTTGCTTTTACATCTTTGGCCAAAAAGCTCACGGGGCCATCATATAAACCTTTACTGGCAACAATAAAAGCAAAAGTTCTACCAACCCTCTCATACGGCAGTGTAGGATTGCATGGGAAAGATGCGGATCTGCTTAACAAAATGCAGACAGCCATCTTCAAATCTACCTTCCAAATACAACAGGGAGCCTCACCTGCTCAGACAAGGTTAGAATTTGGAACAGTAAATGAAACAGTGGGAAGAAAGTATGCAAGTATTAAGTACTGGTATACACTGAAACAGAACACGTCAGCCTCGGAATTGCACCAAGCACTATGGGAAGAAATTAGATCTGACACTAAATCCCCATACAACCAGTATCTTGAAAACTCCATAACTGAGACTGGAACAAGAAAACTCTGGGAACTAAACCTGCCTTACCCGGCGTTCAAACAGGCTATAAACAAGTCAACAAAATTCCACTCTCTCTTACTTGATAAAGCCACGTTTACCAACAGAAAACACGCATGGATGGTAATATCAAATTACGAAACACTTGTGGCAGCCCCATACTTAACAATTACATTTCCAGCTCACAGAAAACAGAAATTAATGGGACTCCGTTTGGGGAAATTCCCATCGATTATGGACCAACCAACCTGGGTGCATAATGGACCAAAAACCTGCAGACTATGCGGGAGGAGCAACGAGGACTTTATTCATCTTGTCTGCATCTGCCCGAATCTAGCTCAAGCTCGAAGCTCTCTGTTAAAAAAGTCTATGAACGAGCGGGGTATAAGAACGTGCAGATCTGCAATTATGGCAACCTTGAACCCAGCAGACACGCGATTGAACTGCCTATTACTAAAGTTCCTTGCAGCCCACTCCCAAGCGCTAAAACACACCACGGCACCCTGTCAACAAAAGGATAACACAACTGTGGTAGCTCGGGCAGAGAGCTCTCCGGAACATAAAAGAGGAAAAAATCAAGAACTTCAGAACTAAGCTAGACAGACTGCATTTTTATTACACTTCATTCGATTTTAAATAACAAACTCGGTTTTAGACGGAGAGTGTTATAGAATATATTAACAGAGATTGTACATATATGTTAAGAAATTTTAAACACATTAGTCGATTTCTTTAAAATGTATTGTTGTGGTTTTAATTAACTGAAACAATAAAAATCTTTCATTTGTCATTTGCCTGCACTATACCTTCTCCATGTAGTCACCCAGGAAATGCTGGGTTGCATATAGTGTATGGGGGCCCCAGCCCTGCTCGGGACCATTTATTTCATTGTTGGGAAGAGTGAGATGGTGAGTAAAGGGTCTCGGCCACTCTTTATGCCAATGAGATCTGGGTCACATTGCCCAGGGACCCTCCTTTCCACCAGCCATCTGCATGTGGAAAACGTAAGCCTTGCAAAGGTGATAGTGTGTAGTTACAAGGCCTTGCAAAGGTGATAGTTTGTAGTTAAAAGGTGTGTGTAGTTACAAGGCAATTGCAAGGGTGATAGTGTGTAGTTAGTTACAAGCCCACTGCCTAGGTGATAGTGTGTAGTTAGTTACAAGCCCATTGCAAAGGTGATAGTGTGTAGTTAGTTACAAGCCCATTGCAAAGTTGATAGTGTGTAGTTAGTTAAAAGGCCATTGCAAAGGTGATAGTGTGTAGTTAGTTACAAGGCCATTGCAAAGGTGATAGTGTGTAGTTAGTTGCAAGGCCTTGCAAAGGTGATAGTATGTAGTTACAAGGCGTGTGTAGTTACAAGGCAATTGCAAAGGTGATAGTATGTAGTTAAAAGGCGTGTGTAGTTACAAGGCAATTGCAAGGGTGATAGTGTGTAGTTAGTCACAAGCCCATTGCCTAGGTGATACTGTGTAGTTACAAGGCCCTTGCAAAGGTGATAGTGTGCAGTTACAAGGCCATTGCAAAGGTGATAGTGTGTAGTTAGTTACAAGCCCATTGCCTAGGTGATAGTGTGTAGTTAATTACAAGGCCATTGCAAAGGTGATAGTGTGTAGTTAGTTACAAGGCCATTGCAACGATGATAGTGTGTAGTTAGTTACAAGGCCATTGCAAAGGTGATAGTGTGTAGTTAGTTGCAAGGCCTTGCAAAGGTGATAGTATGTAGTTACAAGGCGTGTGTAGTTACAAGGCAATTGCAAAGGTGATAGTATGTAGTTAAAAGGCGTGTGTAGTTACAAGGCAATTGCATAGGTGATAGTGTGTAGTTAATTACAAGGCCATTGCAAAGGTGATAGTGTGTAGTTACAAGGCCTTGCAAAGGTGATATCATGTAGTTAAAAGGTCTGTGTAGTTACAAGGCAATTGCAAAGGTGATAGTATGTAGTTAAAAGGCGTGTGTAGTTACAAGGCAATTGCAAGGGTGATAGTGTGTAGTTAGTTACAAGCCCATTGCAAAGGTGAGAGTGTGTTGTTAGTTACAAGGCAATTACAAAGGTGATAGTGTGTAGTTAGTTACAAGGCAATTACAAAGGTGATGGTGTGTAGTTAGTTACAAGGCCTTGCAAAGGTGATAGTATGTAGTTAAAAGGCGTGTGTAGTTACAAGGCAATTGCAAAGGTGATAGTGTGTAGTTAGTCACAAGCCCATTGCCTAGGTGATACTGTGTAGTTACAAGGCCCTTGCAAAGGTGATAGTGTGCAGTTACAAGGCCATTGCAAAGGTGATAGTGTGTAGTTAGTTACAAGCCCATTGCCTAGGTGATAGTGTGTAGTTAATTACAAGGCCATTGCAAAGGTGATAGTGTGTAGTTAGTTACAAGGCCATTGCAACGATGATAGTGTGTAGTTAGTTACAAGGCCATTGCAAAGGTGATAGTGTGTAGTTAGTTACAAGGCCATTGCAAAGGTGATAGTGTGTAGTTAGTTACAAGGCGATTGCAAAGGTGATACTGTGTAGTTACAAGGCCCCTGCAAAGGTGATAGTGTGTAGTTAGTTACAAGGCCATTGCAAAGGTGATAGTGTGTAGTTAGTTGTAAGGCCATTGCAAAGATGATAGTGTGTAGTTAGTTACAAGGCCATTGCAAAGTTGATAGTGTGTAGTAAGTTACAAGGCCATTGCAAAGGTGATAGTGTGTAGTTAGTTACAAGGCCCTTGCAAAGGTGATAGTTTGTAGTTAGTTGCAAGGTCATTGTAAAGGTTATAGTGTGTAGTTAGTTACACCGCCTTGCAAAGGTGATAGTTTGTAGTTAGTTGCAAGCCCATTGCAAAGGTGACAGTGTGTAGTTAGTTACAAGGTCATTGCAAAGTTGATAGTGTGTAGTTAGTTACAAGGCCATTGCAAAGGTGATAGTGTGTAGTTAGTTAAAAGGCCATTGCAAAGGTGATAGTGTGTAGTTAGTTACAAGGCCATTGCAAAGGTGATAGTGTGTAGTTAGTTACAAGGCCATTGCAAAGGTGATAGTGTGTAGTTAGTTACAAGCCCATTGCAAAGGTGATAGTGTGTAGTTAGTTACAAGGCCATTGCAAAGGTGATACTGTGTAGTTACAAGGCCCTTGCAAAGGTGATAGTGTGTAGTTACAAGCCCATTGCAAAGGTGATAGTGTGTAGTTAGTTACAAGCCCATTGCAAAGGTGATAGTGTGTAGTTAGTTACAAGGCCGTTGCAAAGGTGATACTGTGTAGTTACAAGGCCTTTGCAAAGGTGATAGTGTGTAGTTACAAGCCCATTGCAAAGGTGATAGCGTATAGTTAGTTACAAGGCCATTGCAAAGGTGATAGTTCATAGTTACAAGGCCATTGCAAAGGTGATAGTGTGTAGTTAGTTACAAGCCCATTACAAATGTGATAGTGTGTAGTTAGTTACAAGCCCATTGCAAAGGTGATAGTGTGTAGTAAGTTACAAGGCCATTGCAAAGGTGATACTGTGTAGTTACAAGGCCCTTGCAAAGGTGATAGTGTGTAGTTACAAGCCCATTGCAAAGGTGATAGCGTATAGTTAGTTACAAGGCCATTGCAAAGGTGATAGTTCGTAGTTACAAGGCCATTGCAAAGGTGATAGTGTGTAGTTAGTTACAAGCCCATTACAAATGTGATAGTGTGTAGTTAGTTACAAGCCCATTGCAAAGGTGATAGTGTGTAGTAAGTTACAAGGCCATTGCAAAGGTGATACTGTGTAGTTACAAGGCAATTGCATAGGTGATAGTGTGTAGTTAATTACAAGGCCATTGCAAAGGTGATAGTGTGTAGTTACAAGGCCTTGCAAAGGTGATATCATGTAGTTAAAAGGTCTGTGTAGTTACAAGGCAATTGCAAAGGTGATAGTATGTAGTTAAAAGGCGTGTGTAGTTACAAGGCAATTGCAAGGGTGATAGTGTGTAGTTAGTTACAAGCCCATTGCAAAGGTGAGAGTGTGTTGTTAGTTACAAGGCAATTACAAAGGTGATAGTGTGTAGTTAGTTACAAGGCAATTACAAAGGTGATAGTGTGTAGTTAGTTACAAGGCCTTGCAAAGGTGATAGTATGTAGTTAAAAGGCGTGTGTAGTTACAAGGCAATTGCAAAGGTGATAGTGTGTAGTTAGTCACAAGCCCATTGCCTAGGTGATACTGTGTAGTTACAAGGCCATTGCAAAGGTGATACTGTGTAGTTACAAGGCCTTTGCAAAGGTGATAGTGTGTAGTTACAAGCCCATTGCAAAGGTGATAGCATATAGTTAGTTAAAAGGCCCTTGCAAAGGTGATAGTGTGTAGTTACAAGGCCATTGCAAAGGTGATAGTTCGTAGTTACAAGGCCATTGCAAAGGTGATAGTGTGTAGTTAGTTACAAGCCCATTACAAATGTGATAGTGTGTAGTTAGTTACAAGCCCATTGCAAAGGTGATAGTGTGTAGTAAGTTACAAGGCCATTGCAAAGGTGATACTGTGTAGTTACAAGGCCCTTGCAAAGGTGATAGTGTGTAGTTACAAGCCCATTGCAAAGGTGATAGCGTATAGTTAGTTACAAGGCCATTGCAAAGGTGATAGTGCGTAGTTACAAGGCCATTGCAAAGGTGATAGTGTGTAGTTAGTTACAAGGCCATTGCAAAGGTGATAGCGTATAGTTAGTTATAAGGCCATTGCAAAGGTGATAGTGCGTAGTTACAAGGCCATTGCAAAGGTGATACTGTGTAGGTACAAGGCCCTTGCAAAGGTGATAGTGTGTAGTTACAAGCCTATTGCAAAGGTGATAGCGTATAGTTAGTTACAAGGCCATTGCAAAGATGATAGTGTGTAGTTAGTTACAAGGCCATTGCAAAGGTGATACTGTGTAGTTACAAGGCCCTTGCAAAGGTGATAGTGTGTAGTTACAAGGCCCTTGCAAAGGTGATAGTGTGTAGTTACAAGCCCATTGCAAAGGTGATAGCGTATAGTTAGTTACAAGGCCATTGCAAAGGTGATAGTCTGTAGTAACAAGGCCATTGCAAAGTTGATAGTGTGTAGTTACAAGCCCATTGCAAAGGTGATAGCGTATAGTTAGTTACAAGGCCATTGCAAAGGTGATAGTGCGTAGTTACAAGGCCATTGCAAAGGTGATAGTGTGTAGTTACAAGCCCATTGAAAAGGTGATAGTGTGTAGTTAGTTACAAGGCCATTGCAAAGGTGATAGTGTGTAGTTACAAGCCCATTGCAAAGGTGATAGCGTATAGTTAGTTACAAGGCCATTGCAAAGGTGATAGTGCCTAGTTACAAGCCCATTGCAAAGGTGATAGCGTGTAGTTAGTTACAAGGCGCCATTGCAAAGGTGATAGCGTATAGTTAGTTACAAGGCCATTGCAAAGGTGATAGTGTGTAGTTACAAGCCCATTGCAAAGGTGATAGCGTATAGTTAGTTACAAGGCCATTGCAAAGGTGATAGTGCCTAGTTACAAGCCCATTGCAAATGTGATAGCGTGTAGTTAGTTACAAGGCGCCATTGCAAAGGTGATAGCGTATAGTTAGTTACAAGGCCATTGCAAAGGTGATAGTGTGTAGTTACAAGCCCATTGCAAAGGTGATAGCGTATAGTTAGTTACAAGGCCATTGAAAAGGTGATAGTGTGTAGTTAGTTACAAGGCCCTTGCAAAGGTGATAGTGTGTAGTTACAAGCCCATTGCAAAGGTGATAGCGTATAGTTAGTTGCAAGGCCATTGCAAAGGTGATAGTCTGTAGTAACAAGGCCATTGCAAAGGTGATAGTGTGTAGTTAGTTACAAGCCCATTGCAAAGGTGATAGTGTGTAGTTAGTTACAAGGCCATTGCAAAGGTGATAGTGTGTAGTTAGTTACAAGGCCATTGCAAAGGTCATATGTAGCGGGTTGGGCATTTTTCCTGCTGTCCACTGCATCCTTTGTCGCTAGTGCACAGGAGTAGAGCCATCACAGCAGAAACCATCACGTGAAAGCGTCCCTTGCTAGGAGAAGGAAAGGAAAACTTCCGCCAGCGCAGACCTAGGCAGCAGCGTCGTGGCATCGCGATGAAAGAGCAGGATTCACCCGAGGGCAGTGCTTTCAATGGGCCGGTACTGAGTACTGGCACTTCTCAGATTCATCACTCTGAGTACCGGTCCTCGTGAAAAGTAAGTCTCATTGCCTGTGCTGGTGAGCCGGAGTGGAACTTGTCTGGCAGCCAAGGCGCCGCTTCTCCAGCCCCATCTGAGCCCCTGCTGAGCTATTCAGCAGGGCTTATTTGAATCATGTCGGGGTGCTCACAGTCACGCTGTGCTTGACGGAGCAGGGTCCTTTCAGGCCCTGTGCTGTCATCACAGTCACAATATCCTGCGCATTTGTGCAAACAAGTGTCAGATGACAGAGGTTTCCGAGGGAGCGGTAAAAAAGAGCATGATACAACGAGTCACAACTTTCATGGAGAACCTGATGAGACAATGAACATTGTATTGATAGTCTAAATGTTATGGATGGATGAGTGAACAAGGTTGGATGTATGGATGGATGGATGGCTGGATGAATGAATGGATGGATGGATGAGTGAGTGAAAGCATGGATGGCTGGGTGAAAGAGGGGATTATTGGATAAAAGGGCGGATGATGGGTGGAAAAAGTTGATGGATAGAAAGTGAAAGGATTAATAAATAAGCGAAAGGGTGGATAAGAGATGGATGAGGGAAAGGATAGCTTTGGAGATGGATGGCTAGGTTTGAATATTAAGGGTGGACAGACGGAATGGTAAAAACTGAATGATGGATGAAAGACAGAGTAATCTATGGAATACGGAGTTTAACAGATAAGTAAACATATTAATAAATAAAACAAATTTCGTTGCATGCACTGCATCCCCAAAGGCAATGCAGTGCGCACAACGAAATTTGTTTTATTTATTAATATGTTTACTTACCTGTAAAGCTCCATAATCCATAGATTACTACCGCCCACCCTGCCCCTCCCCCTCCCCACTTTACCGCCCGGCAGGTACTCCCGCTACCGACCGCGGCTGGTCATGAAGTATCATTATGTCTTGCCTTAAGCGCCGCCCCTCGCAACACCTCTAGCTCATTTTAATGAGTACCTGCACTTATTTTTCCCCATTTAAAGCATTGCCCGAGGGATTATGGGTAATATATGCACAGGGCATATGCAGCTTCTGCTGCCCTGCCATGCCCTCGCATGCAGCGTTTAAGGAGCTGTGATTGTCAGAATAGTGTTTCTCTGCGGACCTATGGGTGCCGTCATGGCTCAGAGTTAGGCGCTCTCTGATGACAAGCTGGACTCTTGGCAAGGCCTTGCTTCCTTCTGAGGGTGACATATTAAATTGGGAATTGGTATTTACATCGTTTCGAAACGGTGAAACCGTGGCCTATTATCTTTTGGAGTGGAAAGACACTTGTGAAGTATGTGCAGGTTCATTAAATAACGAAACGTTGAGAACTCTCCTTGCTGTTCGATGTATTTATTTATTTATGGCTGACGCATAACCTTCTCTGTCCTGTTATCTGTTTATCTTCCATACATGCTTTTGAATGCAGTAAAGTCGAATGTAGTGTATGGCTTTGTTTAAAGACAATAATGTGTTTCTTTTTTATGAGCCTCGAAATGTAATTGACATTTATGGGCTTTTTATTGTTGAATTTAACTAATATTTAATTTTTGATTTAATCCACTAATGGCCCTTTTAAATTCTTTTGGAGAGACTGACCCACAAAAAACGAATCTCATTTTACAAACGAGGGGTCGGAAGAACTATCTGAGAATCCTGTTAAGAATCGTTGTGGTTAAAATTGTAAATTCATTTGGTTTGTAGTTTCATCAGTAATTTACTTGGATTTTGATGAAGAAAGATTGTTTTAATTTTTGCCCAATAGAAGAGATTTGTCTTTGAGATTCATAGAAACATTATTGCTCTTGAACATATAAATGACAAAGATTAACAACAATTGAATTTTCTTGAAGTGCAACAATGTCATTTCCTGTGTTTTCTTTGTAGGGGTTGGTTAGAAAGGGAAAGCAGATACGGCCTGCAGCCGGGCCACAACTGGTTTCTCATTTCAATGCAGTGGTGGCATCAGTGGAAGGAATATGTCAAATATGTAAGTACTTTGCAAATATTTTAACGTTCAAAGTAGTCAAGAGGTATGGATACAGACGTAATGAGTTTCTAACAGTACTTGGTCTCAATTAGTGTTACCTTTTCCAAATCTGGTTAGTTAATAGTCCACTTTTTAGGTCTCGCCTGAGCCAATGCGCTTACGCATTGCTCCGGTGAGATTATAGTAAGCGGAAAAGAAAAGTCTTCCAAAACGGCTGCAGATCGCATACAGTTCATGTGATCTATGCGTGTGCACACCATCGCCAGCCACATAACACACCACCATTTGTCTGTGCCTCGGTATCAGACTTCAAAGGCTGCCGCTCCCCCGCCCCCCCCGCGTGCACATCGCGCACCTCCATTTGTCTGTGCCTCTGCATCAGACTTCAAAGGAATGGGCTCCCGCGCCACAGCAATGCTGAGAGCTTGTTTCTGGACGAAAGTGAAAGCCTACCGTGCTTGTTGACAGTAGCCTTGCGCCTCAAATGCTGTTGCTGTGTTACCATCTCTCTAGGGACACTCAGCTTCAAAACACTCGACTTGCTAGCTGCAATGCTACATCCGCTATGCTTTGCCTCTAGACGCGTCGATCTCTCGCAGACTGTGCTGACTCTGCCCCTCCTGATTCTGAAACTGACCAACGCAGTCACCACACAATCTATTCTCTCTGTCTTATGATGTCTGCCCTGCCACCATTTACTTCGGACCCTCACACCTCCTCACCCTCACACACCCTCACCCTCACCACCCTCAACCCCGTCACCCTCACCCTCACACCCCCTCACACTCACCTACCCTCACACCCTAACCCACCCTCACTCACCCTCACAACTTCACACCCTCACAACTTCACACCCTCACAGCCCTCAACCTCACAACCCTCTCACCCTCACACACCACATCACTCAGGAACACCACCACATCACTCTGGAACACCACCACACCACTCAGGGACACCACCACATCACTCAGGGACACCACCACATCACTCAGGGACACCACCACATCACTCAGGGACACCACCACATCAATCAGGAACACCACCACATCAATCAGGAACACCACCACATCAATCAGGAACACCACCACATCAATCAGGAACACCACCACATCAATCGGGAACACCACCACATCAATTGGGAACACCACCACATCACTCGGGGACACCACCACATCACTAGGGGGCACCATCAAGGGACACCACCACATCACTCAGGGACACCACCACATCACTCAGGAACACCACCACATCACTCAGGGACACCTCCACATCACTCAGGGACACCTCCACATCACTCAGGGACACCACCACATCACTCAGGGACACCACCACATCACTCAGGAATACCACCACATCACTTAGGAATACCACCACATCACTCAGGGACACCACCACACCACATCACCCAGTGACACCACCACATCACCCAGGGACACCACCACATCACTCAGGGACACCACTACATTACTCAGGGACACCACCACATCACTCAGGGACACCACCACATCACTCGGGGACACCACCACATCACTCGGGGACACCACCACATCACTCACTCGGGGACACCACCACATCACTCGGGGACACCACCACATCACTCGGCGGCACCAACGCATCACTCGGGGACACCAACGCATCACTCGGGGACACCAACGCATCACTCGGGGACACCAACGCATCACTCGGGGACACCAACGCATCACTCGGGGACACCAACGCATCACTCGGGGACACCAACACATCACTCGGGGACACCAACGCATCACTCGGGGACACGACTGCATCATTCTGGGACACCACCACATCATTCTGGGACACCACCACATCACTCGGGGACACCACCACATCATTCTGGGACACCACCACATCATTCTGGGACACCACCACATCACTCAGGGTCACCACCACATCACTCTGGGTCACCACCACATCACTCGGGGACACCACCACATCACTCGGGGACACCACCACATCACTCGGGGACACCACCACATCACTCTGGGACACCACCACATCATTCTGGGACACCACCACATCATTCTGGGACACCAGCACATCACTCGGGGCACCACTACATCACTCAGGGGCACCATAACATCACTCGGGGACACCACCATATCACTCGGGGACACCACCACATCCCTCGGGGACACCACCACATCCCTCGGGGACACCACCACATCCCTCGGGGACACTACCACATCCCTCGGGGACACCACCACATCACTCGGGGACACCACCACATCACTCGGGGGCACCACCACATCACTCGGGGGCACCACACATCACTCGGGGACACCACCACATCACTCTGGGACACCACCACATCACTCTAATACACCACCACAACCACATCATCACTCAGCATCACAACAGCACTGTCCTTGCTTGCTACCAACAAGCATTGCCATAGCCAATAGGACTTACATTAGGAAAGTGTAAGCTATTGGCTTTGTGCATAACAATTCTATTAATTAATATATTTTCAAAGTCAACACCACCACATCACTCGGGGACACCACCACATCACTCGGGGACACCACCACATCACTCGGGGACACCACCACATCACTCGGGGACACCACCACATCACTCGGCGGCACCAACGCATCACTCGGGGACACCAACGCATCACTCGGGGACACCAACGCATCACTCGGGGACACCAACGCATCACTCGGGGACACCAACGCATCACTCGGGGACACCAACGCATCACTCGGGGACACCAACGCATCACTCGGGGACACCAACACATCACTCGGGGACACCAACGCATCACTCGGGGACACGACTGCATCATTCTGGGACACCACCACATCATTCTGGGACACCACCACATCACTCGGGGACACCACCACATCATTCTGGGACACCACCACATCATTCTGGGACACCACCACATCACTCAGGGTCACCACCACATCACTCTGGGTCACCACCACATCACTCGGGGACACCACCACATCACTCGGGGACACCACCACATCACTCGGGGACACCACCACATCATTCTGGGACACCACCACATCATTCTGGGACACCACCACATCATTCTGGGACACCAGCACATCACTCGGGGCACCACTACATCACTCAGGGGCACCATAACATCACTCGGGGACACCACCATATCACTCGGGGACACCACCACATCCCTCGGGGACACCACCACATCCCTCGGGGACACCACCACATCCCTCGGGGACACTACCACATCCCTCGGGGACACCACCACATCACTCGGGGACACCACCACATCACTCGGGGGCACCACCACATCACTCGGGGGCACCACCACATCACTCGGGGGCACCACCACATCACTCGGGGGCACCAACACATCACTCGGGGACACCACCACATCACTCTGGGACACCACCACATCACTCTAATACACCACCACAACCACATCATCACTCAGCATCACAACAGCACTGTCCTTGCTTGCTACCAACAAGCATTGCCATAGCCAATAGGACTTACATTAGGAAAGTGTAAGCTATTGGCTTTGTGCATAACAATTCTATTAATTAATATATTTTCAAAGTCAACACATATTAAAAACATGTGTCATTTATAATACCAATAGCTCACACTTTCCTAATGCGAGACCTATTGCATTGCAAATACTTGGTTCATTTGCTGCAGCTTTGGCAGCTCTGCCCATACGTCTCAATGCAACATAATTAAATAATCGCTATTTTCAAAACCAACACATAAATAAAAAATGTGTCATTTACAATACCAATAGCTCATACTTTCCTAATGCGAGACCTATTGCATTGAAAATGCTTGCTTGAATTTTGAAACTATTTCATGCTAACGGTCTTTTTCACTTTTTACTTTCGGCTGTGCACAAATATTGACGATTGCATCCATGTTCAGGAAATGAGTAACCTGGATACCCCTTCTTAAATGTGGGGAATAGTACAGCTTCTGAGCTGTGCCTCTGTTTATTAAAAGGATCTTGAGCCATCCCCCACTAGTTAGAGGCATGCTTTATTTAGTGCGCTGCTGAGTGGTAGCGATAACCACTCCAAGTCGGGTATGTGCTTCAGGTTAGACACAGGCAGTGGGAGAACCGTCTGGTGTTGTACCCAATCCTCATGAGGTGGTATCATCTGCTCAGAAACTTTCTCTCATCCCTCAGAGTGCCAGTGATTTTCACAAGCCCCACTCTACCTTGTTATCCTATCTTAACCACAAGTTCAAATTGTGTTATGGGTATGCAGCCTTTACAGCGCAGTTGTTACTACGCAGGTTTGTACCACACACGTTGCTACAACTGTGGTAACACCAAAAGTGTTTCTTTTTTTGTAGATTTATGAAACGGCACTTTAACATGCATTGAACAGCAGCACAGCACCAGCTCCGTATCAGTGCACCACCACCAGGGCAGCCCCACCTCTGCACCAGGGAGGCACCAGGGCAGCCCCACCTCAGCACCAGGGCAGCCTCACCTCAGAACCAGCGGAGACCCACCTCAGAACCAGCCCCACCACAGAACCAGTGCAGCCCCACCTCAGAACCAGCGCAACCCACCCCACTGCAGAACCAGTGCAACCCACCCCACTGCAGAACCAGCGCAACCCACCCCACTGCAGAACCAGCGCAACCCACCCCACTGCAGAACCACCGCAGCCCCACCTCAAAACCAGCATAGCCCCATCTCAGAACCAGCGCTGCCCCACCTCAGAACCAGCACCACCCCACCTCCGAACCAGCGCTGCCCCAGCTCGGAACCAGCGCAGCCCCACCTCGGAACCAGCGCAGCCCCACCTCGGAACCAGCGCAGCCCCACCTCGGAACCAGCGCAGCCCCTCCTCGGAACCAGCGCAGCCCCTCCTCGGAACCAGCGCAGCCCCACCTCGGAACCAGCGCAGCCCCACCTCGGAACCAGCGCAGCCCCACCTCGGAACCAGCGCAGCGCAGCCCAACCTCGGAACCAGCGCAGCCCCACCTCGGAACCAGCGCAGCCCCACCTCGGAACCAGCGCAGCCCCACCTCGGAACCAGCGCAGCCCCACCTCGGAACCAGCGCAGCCCCACCTCGGAACCAGCGCAGCCCCACCTCGGAACCAGCGCAGCCCCACCTCGGAAGCAGCGCAGCCCCACCTCGGAAGCAGCGCAGCCCCACCTCGGAAGCAGCGCAGCCCCACCTCAGAACCAGCGCAGCCCCACCTCAGAACCAGCGCAGCCCCACCTCAGAACCAGCGCAGCCCGCACCTCAGAGCCTGCGTAGCCCCACTTCAGTAGCAGTTTAGCACCAACTCAGCACCACTTAAACGTGCAGCACTAACTCAGCATGATTCAGCACCATCTGTGCACCAGCTCAGCAGCACCAGCACCTCAGCAGCACCTCAGCATGACTCAGCACCACTTCAGTATAACTCAGCATCACCTATGCATCAGTACACCACCACCTCTGCATCACACATCATCACCTCAGTCTGCCCTTGGAATCTGGCATCTGATCTGATTCTCCCCTGGTGTCTGTCCTCTGCTCGTGTTGCAGTACAGGTACTATTTCCTAACTTACATTCTCCCGTTGTCGTCTTGGTTTATATATAAGGTAACAAAAATGCTTATATCACTTTTTTATTATAACTTTTTAACATGCTACACAGCAGCCACAATGCTCTACTACATAGCTTAAAGAAATTGGCAAAGCCAATATCTCTGGATAAACACTTACAAGGTCCCAAAGGTGATACCTATTTACTATGCTAATGCTTGTTATCGATATTCAAGCACCAGCCTGACCTACAGTAGGACGTTCGCCGTGCCTCCTCTGGAACTGACAGTAATAGTCACTGTTTCTGGGCTCTAGCAGTCATCTGGTAGAGATGAAGATTGGGGTGGCCACTCACTGGTGACGCAGAAGTATACATCAACTTTCTGGAGCTTTGCTCCATGTGGTTGGATTAACCTATCAAAAGGAAACCAGTTCAGGCCTTCATGGATCACGCACTCACGCATTATGTGGTACTGCAAGAAGCAGGGCAGTTTGGGGGCCCCATTAGGCAGAGGGTCAAGACTGCTTTGCATATAGCTGGGTCTGAACTGGGGTGGCAAAGTTATCTAAAGAACGATGTTGGAATCAACCCAGATCTGTGAATGGGGGCGAGTGTCTGAAAAGTTTCAGCGCTTCGTCCATCATTTTCTTGTGTTTGCTTTGGTCACAGGTCCTGTACTAGGAAGCACTGAATTTGGTCGGCTAGTTGAATACTTTGGCATCCAAGCTCTGCAGATGTCATCTGACAAACCATGAATGGCCTCTTCATCTGGAGGTCGTTTAAGTTTTGAGGCGCATTCTCTGGATCTTTTTGCCACATCCAAGAAACCACAAAGTCATGATTACTGCATACTAGAGTTTCCACCTCAAGATTGTGGACACAATCAAGTTGATCCTCTTCAGGCTAAGCTGACTGATGTTTTGATATTTGTTGTATCACTGGAATAGTAAGGCTTTGTAGTGGACACCATTAAGGGTTATTTGTTGGCTCATTTGGCCTTTCTAAGTTTCCCTGACCAACCTTCGTTATTCGAATGGTGATGCATTTCTAAAAGGGGCTCACTGACTAGCCTTGGTAATTCCAGGCATCAGTGGTGATGCATCTTTATCATTACAGCCTCATGCCTTCTTTCTAGATTTCAGGTGGTGGACTGTGGTCATGTCATCCTTGATTTTCTTGCCCTTTGTGTCTAGAATTTGATTTGCACTGACTGAAAATCTTTGACTGGGAAGAGGATTTTAACAGGAGCAGTGTTAAAGTCTGGACCACGCCGGTTTTCCCTGCAACTTTTATTAAGCCCCTATGTGACTTTAATTTGTTTTTCACCTTTTTGAGCTCCCTGAGGCCTGCAGTAGAAATTGCTATGAAAAAATACGATCCATTGAGGCACTCCAAGGAAATCAAAATGTGGGGAATCTGAGGTTAGCTAGAGTATACACCAGAAAGAAGAAGAAAATTTGTTCTTCTGGACGTGGGATACAATGTCCGTGAGTGAATCAAGGCAAAGCCACAAGTAGGTGATTATCCTCAGAAATCAATATTCTCTTTCAAAATATAACTTTAGTTCATCTAATCCCTTTTGTCGGCTTGTGAGTAAACTTGATGGGACTAGTAATGCCGACTCACCATTTCAGTTTGTTTTGACATCCAGTAACGTTTGCCAGTGGCATACTATTCATGCAGGTGGATCTAACTCAAATTAATATATTGTAGCTCACTGCACTTTTCCGTGCCTCACCAAACCTTATGTATTTACATCAGGACAATCCTGAACTAGGTGTGCCCAATTCAAAACACCACAGTGTGTTACTATTAAGATATGCATCTTGACTCTTCTGCTGATGTGCAAGGCTCAGATTAATATGCAGGCAGTGTACAAGTGAAATCAGAGACTTAATGCACTTTGCAGATTTCTAGCTTTGGGCTTGTCAAAAGGCAATTTCAATTGGATCTGCAGCAAACCAAAAGCATCTTTTTATTTCAACACGTCTTTTCATGTCTGAAGGATACCACCCTGCCTTCCTCGGACCTTTGTAAGTCCGAGCAGGTGAAAAGGTTACTTTAGCCAGGGACTATTTAATAATGGATTCATTGAAGGGTGACATGTACTTCTCTGCACATATGTTGGTTTTTAGGTCGAATAATTTTAATTACTCGAAACCTATTACATCTGAACCAAAGTCTCTTGAACCAGCTGGATTTCCTACAATGCATGTTAACTTTTCAACCGTGACGCTTCTCCAGCGTGCGCTTTGCCTAGCACACCACATCAAAGGCTTAATGCATGTTAACTTTTCAAGCGTGACGCTTCTCCAGCGCGCGCTTGGCATCGCACACCACATCAAAGGCTTCTGCTCCCCCTCACTCACACCCCATCCCCATATGCTCCTTCCCTCCCTCCCACTCGCTGGCTCCCCCGCCTCCCACCAGGCTCTAACCATGTTTCAAACAATGGTCTTTTAATGTATGCTTAGCGGCACCTTATTCATTTTATTTACTTCAAGCACTTTGTGCGTTTAGTTTCCCCACCCCACCCTGTTTGTTCATGTCGATCTGAGAATGTTGCCAGCAAACTCATTTGCAGCTTTCCTATGGCTGCTTTTAAAATTCCCGTATTTTTCTCGCTCCTCTTACTGCTTCATTTCGACCCCCCCCTCAACCCCCAATCATTCTGTGCCAGCCATTGACAGAAGGTGGAAAGCAGACACTTGAAACAAACACACAACTGGGCTGAGGCCAATAGGCACGGGAGATTAAGCGATTTGCCCAGAATCATGGTGCTCAGTCCGACCGCAGCTCTGCAGTGCAGTGCTGCTCGCACCCACGGCTGGGTGTTTATTTGTGGCTGAACACGCTTTCATTGCAAAACACATTCATGCGATGTATTTATTTTATTTCATTATGAGCACTTTTCACCAAACAAGCCTGAGCCGGCCCCCTACATGCTGCAGGCCAGTCTCATTTAGCCTGCGCTTCAGTGTAATCAAGTACTTCGGATGCTGCAATTTATGCACATGTTTTATGTTTTTGGGGGTAACCACGTTTCAAACAATGGTCTTTTAATGTATGCTTAGCGGCACCTGATTCATTTTATTTACTTCAAGCACCTTGTGCGTTTAGTTTCCCCACCCCACCTTGTTTGCTTATGTCGATCTGAGAATGTTGCCAGCAAACTCATTCGCAGCTTTCCTATGGCTGCTTTTAAAATTCCCGTATTTTTCTCGCTCCTCTTACTGCTTCATTTCGCTCCCCCCTCATGTCTTCGCCTTCAAATACTACCCCCACGCCCCCAATCATTCTGTGCCAGCCGTTGACAGGAGGTGGAAAGCAGACACTTGAAACAAACACACAACTGGACTGAGGCCAACAAAGGACAGTGTTCAACATCGTGTATCAATGCCTTGCTGTCACACATGGCTTGTTGGGGGTTTATCTGCATTTCTCATATCTACATCGTATTCCCTAGCACAACAGGGATTTTGTGAAAGTGTGAGTCTTGTCATAGAACATACTTGTTTTCTTTCTCACCACAATGGTTGTATCTGTGTCTCCCCTTGCTGCTCATTCCGTGTTCTCCCTTTTCCGTTCCACCATCTCCTCACCCACCATTTCTTCACCCCCTAACCCTCTCTATGCCCCCTTACCCCACCTAACTCTCTCTTCATGCAATCTCCCCATCTTTCTTTCACATACGTCTGCCCTTCTCCTCCGTCCCAAAGCTGAAGACAATAAATAGGGGGGTCCTCACTAGGCAGAGTTCTGTAAATAACTAGCACAACAGTAGCCCCCCCACACAGCCTCCTTAACCTATTCGTTTGCGTTATAGGGCACACAGTACAGCCTTCTACCGCCACCACTCTACCACTCTCTCCATCAACACTCTACCACTCTATGCGCTACCACTCTATGCGCTACCACTCTATGCGCCCACACTCTAGCGCCCACACTCTAGCGCCCACACTCTAGCGCCCACACTCTAGCACCACCACTCTACCAGCCCACCACTCTACCCTCCAACTTCACCCTCAAAATCCACCATCCAAATCCACCATCCAAGCACTTCTACACCCTCCAAATACACCCTCCGACTACACCCTCTAACTCCACCATCCAACTACACCCTCCAACTCAACACTCCAACTCCTTCCTCCAACTACAAATCCACCCTCTAAAAACACCATCCAACTCCACCCTCCAACTCCAACATCCAAAGACACCCTAAAAATCCACCCTCCAACTACAACTCCAGCCTCCAAATCCACCCGCAAACTAAAACTATGGACTCCAACTCCACCCTCAAAATACAACTCCACCCTACAACTCCACCCTACAACTCCACCCTCCAAATCCACCCTCCAAATCCACCCTCCAAATCCACCCTCCAAATCCACCCTCCAAATCCACCCTCCAAATCCACCCTCCAAATCCACCCTCCAAATCCAACCTCCAAATCCAACCTCCAAATCCAACCTCCAAATCCAACCTCCAACTCCACCCTACAACTCCACCCTCCAACTCCACCCTCCAACTCCACCCTCCAACTCCACCCTCCAACTCCACCCTCCAACTCCACCCTCCAACTCCACCCTCCAACTCCACCCTCCAACTCCACCCTCCAACTCCACCCTCCAATTCCACCCTCCAATTCCACCCTCCAATTCCACCCTCCAATTCCACCCTCCAATTCCACCCTCCAATTCCACCCTCCAATTCCACCCTCCAACTCCACCTTCCAATTCAAAATCCTACATCCAAATCCACCCTCCAACTCCACCCTCCAGCACAACTCCTCAACGCCACAGCACAGCATCACTCAACGCCACAGCATCACTCAACGCCAGAGCATCACTCAACGCCAGAGCATCACTCAACGCCAGAGCATCACTCAACGCCAGAGCATCACTCAACGCCAGAGCATCGCTCAACGCCAGAGCATCGCTCAACGCCAGAGCATCGCTCAATGCCACAGCATCGCTCAACGCCACAGCATCGCTCAACGCCACAGCATCGCTCAACGCCACAGCATCGCTCAACGCCACAGCATCGCTCAACGCCACAGCATCACTCAACACCACTGCATCACTCAACGCCACTGCATCACTCAACGCCACTGCATCACTCAACGCCACTGCATCACTCAACGCCACTGCATCACTCAACGCCACAGCATCACTCAGCGCCACTCAATGCCACAGCACCACTCAATGCCACAGCACCACTCAATGCCACAGCACCACTCAATGCCACAGCACCACTCAATGCCACAGCACCACTCAATGCCACAGCACCACTCAATGCCACAGCACCACTCAATGCCACAGCACCACTCAATGCCACTGCATTACTCAATGCCACAGCATTACTCAATGCCACAGCATTACTCAATGCCACAGCATTACTCAATGCCACAGCATTACTCAATGCCACAGCATTACTCAATGCCACAGCATCACTCAATGCCACAGCATCACTCAATGCCACAGCATCACTCAATGCCACAGCATCACTCAATGCCACAGCATCACTCAATGCCACAGCATCACTCAACGCCACAGCATCACTCAGCACCACTCAATGCCACAGCACCACTCAACGCGACAGCACCACTCAACACCACAGCATCACTCAGCACCATTGAATGCCACAGCAATACTCAGCACCACTGAAGGCCACATCATCACTCAGCACCACTCAACGCCACAGCATCACTCGGCACCACTCAACGCCACAGCATCACTCGGCACCACTCAATGCCACAGCATCACTCTGTGCAACCATTCAACAACAACTGGTTCTAATATGTTGTCTCAATGTTTCAAGCTTTATTACAAATGTCACAAAAAGATGTTAATATTTCACTTCTGTTATTGGATTATCATCACAATAAAATACACTGAACATAATCTTCCCAAAAGTTATTTACAAAAGTTTAAGCTATTGCCATTATACATTACAATAACTTTTATTTAAGTATTAATTATGAAAAAAAGCCATTGTTATTTGTAATATTAATACATCTAAGTCATGTAAATACAACACATATTGCATTACAAATGCTATAGGTGTCACGTTTGCAAAAGTTAAAACTATTTTCATTGTAAATGACAAAGCTATTAATTTCGCGATTTTCAAAACCAAAACAGAAATAAAAAATTTGTCATTTACAATACCAATACCTCAAACTTTCCTAATGCGAGACCTATTGCATTGCAAATGCTTGTTTATCACTGACAGTGCTTCAACGATAGGCAGTAAAGCGGTTTGACTTCCGATTTACCGGGTAATCTGATCTGTACTGTGGAACTATTGAAAAGCGATTGAAAAGTGTATATAACGTAAAGCAATCCATTTTAGAGGTCAATAGCTTTTAATTCTAGGAGAATGTCAGAACAATATTTAACAGTGTTTTCTCACTGCCCACATGAGAGCTGTATTAATTTTTTTTAATGTTTTGTGGTTCTAGGATTGTAAACCTGTTGTGATAGAGCCTGCATCTTTCTTATCTGGGGACAAGAATTCAGTTGGCGCTCCATCTGTGGAACAAGGTGAAGAAAGAATGGGGGTTTCAAGTTTTTTCAACTCTCCAGAAGAAAGATTTTCAGATAATATATCTAGTGCATCAGAAGCCTCTGAGACAACTGGTAGTAGTAAGTAAAGCGTAATTTCTTCTCGCCGTATTTTCATATTGGGTTGTTTTGTATTTTTTGACATTCACCCAAAATAGCAAATGAAAAAATACTAATTGCAGACGCTGGAAACATGTTTATGCTTTTGTTCTATGGTTTAATACACACATGTTCAACAAACTGGCACAGCTTTCTTTCACGGGGAATCCTTTCCAATTCATAGCACTACTGTTTCTATCTACATATTGCCCCAACGATCTTGCCCTCCTACAAAATCATACACCAGGACCGAACCCACAAACCAGGCGAAGAACTCACGATCATGTACAAAAACACCCTTGACTGCACCACAGTCAGCACGCACACAGTCAGCACACACTTTCTGGATAATTATGCCAAATCAATGTGATGAGGCAGTAAATGCTAAAACATTGTTCGTTCACTAGTTCATATGCTCCAAGAGCAGACAAGTAGTTTTGTACCTTTCTCTCTACTACCATTCTTGCACATCGCCTATCACTGTTTTTCCTTTGTTTGAGATTTCAGCATCCCTTGGGAACTTTATCTGGATTGCAAATCTAAATTAAAATGTTTCCCAAGATAACTCAAAAGACATTCCATTATCAAAAACGAGTATCTTTGGGTGCTTGCAGAAGTCTGCATCTAATGGATAAAGTATTTATCTTTTTGCTCAATATCCTTTTTCTCATACTCCTTTATAGACTCTATATTAGTCTCCAAATAGTTGTTATAAAAGCAATACGCTGTATAATTTTACAAGGATCTCTGGGCCTCTAGCTCACCAGTGTCCTCCAGTTTCTGCTTGTTCCACCTTCTCTCCACGAGCTGACAGATCATCGCTGTTTCCTCATACTTCCACATCCTACGAATGCTACACAAGATTTTCATGTAGATCACACTGAACACCAGACGAATGATCACCCAGGCTCTTATCACAAGTAGACTTGAATAAGGAAGCAACCTCTATATCGAAATCCCAGCACATTTCCTACCCCGAATCCAAACCACCCAGAACGACTCCACCAGACTCATCCTGAACATCTCACAAAATAACCACATCTCTCCACACCTCAACAATCTCCACTGGCTCCCAGTCCAGCAAAGATGTAAGTTCTACGTACTCACCCACTCCTACAAAGCCCTCCACAGCACCAGACCAGCTTACCTCAACCACCACCACCTCAACGTCTACAAACCCACCAAATACCTTCGATCTGCATCCCAGGCACGAACACACCTCCCTTGTATCAAGAAGACCAGTTGTGGAGGACACTCTTTGCAGCCAAGACCTGGTACGACCTCCTGGTGTTAATTATTTCCACTGCTACTGATGTAAATCTGCACAAGATGGTGCATGAACCATTTGTGAACCATGCATGAAGGTATATTATTCTTTCTTTGGCTAATGGAGCAAGCCAAGGCTAATGTTTTTGTAAAAAATTTACAGGGAAGCCTTGGAAAAGACTCTGGGGGCCACATTTTGCTTTGCAGACCTATGTTGGACTAGCTCTAAAGGATTTTCTCACGAAGCGCAACCCACACCATAGAACGGAGAACTCTTTTTCTCATTTTCAGACATAATACAGCATCAACACTGTTTGGCGACTTAGTGGTGCTATTTCATAAATCTTTCTTCTTCTTCTTCCTCCTCCTCTTCAGAGCTAATTATAGTTCATAAGAAGGTTTGATTGGATTTCCTGGCTCAGTCCTCGCCTACTTCAAAGACAAACAGAACCTGTTTGTATATGATGACGCACTTTCAACATGCCCTTAAGGTGCTATAATGAATTCAAAATGCTCTCCCTTAATATCTAGTATTCTTCTCTGTTCACATTCTTAATGCAAAAAAACTCCATACCATATTCTCAGAATATAAATTCTTAACCCAAGGTTTTTAAAAAAATTTACAAAAAATTACAAAGAAATAACATGTGAATAACAGATAGATGATAGTCGATATTTTCTTGTTTATTTTCTTGATCATTCTTTCATTTCTTAGTTGCTCAAAGCAAAGTATTTACATTTCCCAATGCATTTCGGTGCAACACCTTCATCAGGGGAATACTGCAAATAATATAATATAATACAATGTTTTCAGACAAATTTGCTTCTGTTTTGAAAGCACAATAGTATCAATAAAGTTTAACAGAAGGAGTGTCAGACGGCACTAATGGTCCCATAACACAAAGAAAATATTTATATGTGTACAACATGTTTATCCTGCTCCTCACTCCAAGTGATCTAAATCACGCATAATGAACACTGCAAACACACTCTATTTAAGTGAAGATATCTGCAATACTACAACCCAGTGTCAAGATCCAACTCCCATGAGAAAATGGTGTGAAAGCAAAAGTGAACCAAACTACTGAGTATAACCGCACAACCCATGCTACCTTAAACCTCCACTCATAAATAACGCTCACCTTCATATGAGCTGAAATAATCAAATGATATACAAAGTCTGGATAAAATGAGTACTATGCGCAGGCTGAAAAAGTAATTAATAAAACATGGGTTATATTCAAATGTACCATTCTATCGCAAACCACGATAATGGCGATTAATCCTTTTGGGGGTGACTGTCAAGTAACCTACTTGCTATTCCTGCAGGCTCTCTCTCTGCATTACTATGATATCACCGATGGTGACCCCTGCATTCAACTGCAAAAGAAAGAAATGATATTTTATTCCAAATCTTGCCACACAGACTCAAATCTAATGTTTCAAGTTTATTTTTATTTGCATAGTTCGTTAAAACCATTGCAACACGAAAATATTTCATTACAACCAATTTTTGTATATAAAAGCTCCTTAGTTACAAAAGCATAACAATTCTATAAAAAAGACTGTACATTGAAAATTCAGGTATTACAAGTCAAGTTTTTAGGCACGCTATAACCATAGTTGCGTGTCATGATTCTAGGATACATTACTTTGTTTATAGACGCACAGGTAAATTTTAAAGTTAGACTTCAGCCAATATTTTGATTTCAGGCAGTTTCTTTGGGCATGCTGTCAAGAATTTTACCAAAGCTCAGTTTAATTGAGGGTCACTTGGGGCAAAGCAAGCCAGAACAGCCTGCCTCCTAGTTCGAATCCCCCGCTGGTTGAATTTGACTTTTAATATTTGTAGCCGTTCATGTGAGAGTTGGTTGCAAGAGCATAATAGATGCAGCAGGTCTTCCGATGCTGACCCGCATAGACGGCACCTAGAGTCCACCTTCTTCTTCAGCCAGGGTGGAGAGTGCTGCGTGCCAGGTAGCAGGCCAAGTCTAAACTTCACGAAGCTTATTTTTGTATGCTTATCATAACCCATGTTAAAATACTTTTGGGCTGCTTGCTCACAGTAAGTATTCAGGGTCATCCAACCATGAGACCTTTCAGCGAGTGAGGCTCTATCCTCCAGCCACGATAGATATTTGACTAATTTCCACACTAGTTTCTTGAGTACACCGGAACTAATGGGGGTTTCCAAAAGTTGGTTCAGTCCCAATTTGTGTAGTCCTTCTTTAAGGTATCTTGCTGTGGGAGAGGTAGTGTATCCGCTTATCTCTTTCCATAACTGGGCATTTAGTGACCCTGAAGCGCCTTTCCGTATTTTATCCCACGTTATGATGTATGCCCCTTGTCTCGTGAGAGATTGCTTCTGAATGCCAAACTCAAGCCTTATTTGCGAGGGGGAGGTGTATTTGGGTAACCCGAATATAATCCTGTATGTGCTTGTTACTGTAGAGTCCAGTAATTTAGCGTCTCTTCCTTTCTGGGTTTCGCTTCCGTAAGTTATTGTTGGCAGTAACTTTGCACGGATCACCTCCACTATGGGCAGAATCGACGGGCCGGTTAATTTGGAGTTCAAAAATTTTAGGGAAGTTGCCAGTGCGATTCCTTTGTGCCTGATGGTGTTTCTCTGTCCTAGGAATTGCCCTCCTTTACCAATCTTTACGCCCAGATATTTATATTCCGTGCTGCTCTCTATTCGGGCGTTGCCCCAGAACCATAATGAGGGTTTTTCCCTTTTTTTGCTCATGGTGATGGTTTTAGTTTTGTCAAGGTTTATCGTTAGACCATTTTCTTTTGAATAGTCCCAGGCTCTCCACATCACTGGAGTCAAGCTATCCAGGCTGAAGAAGGCTGATAGCCAGAAACCGGTCCTTGGATGCTTGATTCCGGTCTAGGAAAGACATGGCTTGGTAGTTTGGGCTGGACTGTTCCCATGAGGCACAGGGTCAAGGCTGATTTGCATATAGCCATTGTCTGACCTAGGGTGGTGTGGAGTGCAAATAAACAATGGATTTAGGCCCAGATCTTTGTACTGGGGTGAATGTAAGACATTGTTCTGCATTCTGTCCATCAACTGTGTTTTTGCAATTTTCACCCCGAGTGGGCTGGGTTTGCTCAGACGTGAGTCCCAGGCTCTCCACATCACTGGAGTCAAGCTATCCAGGCTGAACAGGCTGATAGCCAGAAACCGGTACTTGGATGCTTGATTCCGGTCTAGGAAAGATATGGCTTGGTAGTTCGGGCTGGACTGTTCCCACGAGGCACAGTGTCAAGGCTGATTTGCATATAGCCATTGTCTGACCTAGGGTGGTGTGGAGTGCAAATAAACGATGGATTTAGGCCCAGATCTTTGTACTGGGGTGAATGTAAGACATTGTTCTGCATTCTGTCCATCAACTGTGTTTTTGCAATTTTCACCCCGAGTGGGCTGGGTTTGCTTAGACGTGAGTCCCAGGCTCTCCACATCACTGGAGTCAAGCTATCCAGGCTGAACAGGCTGATAGCCAGAAACCGGTACTTGGATGCTTGATTCCGGTCTAGGAAAGACATGGCTTGGTAGTTCGGGCTGGACTGTTCCCATGAGGCACAGGGTCAAGGCTGATTTGCATATAGCCATTGTCTGACCTAGGGAGGTGTGGAGTGCAAATAAACGATGGATTTAGGCCCAGATCTTTGTACTGGGATGAATGCAAGACATTGTTCTGCATTCTGTTCATCAACTGTGTTTTTTGCAAGTTATGTTTGATATCAGCGTGTAGTTTTGCCCACAAAGTATTCTCTTTGTCCCTTTTTGCATCCTTTTTTTGTTTTTTCAGCAGAGCCTTTTGCTTTTGCACTAGATTTAGTTGTATTATATCTTGAGGGTTCCACCGTAGCTGTATCAATGTGCGATAGATAACTCTCTTGGTGCACTTGATTTCTTTCAGTGCTAATTTCGATATTGAGTTTTCACCGCCAAATCTTTGTTGGGTTTTTGGCTTGGTATTCATTGTGTAGGCTGCCATGGTGTCAGTGAAGCTTTCCCACTTTTTAACCTCGTCTGATCCAGCTCTCAATTCAAAGTGGTCTTTAGCAATTCCCGCCATTCTACAGTGTGTGTCAGGTCCAAATTTGATTCTCTTTAGATTGATGGTATAATCTGCTCCATGAGTGGACCGGCATTGCTCAAACATATCAACTGTTGTTTTAAGGTCGATTTCTTGTGGCCGGTGATCGCTATCACCTTTGTCCCCTAAACGAAATAGGGTAATTTGATGGAACAACTCAAGGGAGACAAAAGTGTAGTCTAGTATAGTGTTTGATTTAGATGAGCAGTATGTTGCTACGGGGGTATTATCACCTCTTGATCTACCGTTTAGTGCTCTTAAGTTCAAGTGTTCCAATTCCTCCAAGGCTGACTGTCCCGTTTTGTTTGCTTGCTTAAGAGTGGCTCCCCTTGCGTTGAAATGTTCCAAATTGTATTTTGTATAGACATTTAGACATTTCGGCGTCCGCAGAGGACCCCATTAAATTTAGGTTTAAGTCTCCTGTTAAAATGAGTTCCATTGTTGGTCCGTCTTTATTATGAGTTTCTACCAACTTACACATTTCTTTTATTTATTTGCCTTTTCACTTTTGTTGCATATAAACGTTAATTATTGTAATGTTGAGATCAGTTGCTCGTATTGAGCTTGAAGAGTATAAGTTTACAGCAAGAGCTGCAGTTGAAGTAGAGCCTAGATCACGGACAATAAGATTTAGTCCACAAGTCAACATATATGGCCAAACCCCCCTCCCCTGAAGATGGCCGTATTTTGCCTCAGCTAATGCACTTATATGGAAGCGTAGAAATCCTTGCAGATGTGGGGGTTCACTCAGCCAAGTCTCCTGTAGAGCCACGATGTCAAAGGCCCTGGTATAGTTGCTAAAATTTGCTTGCCAGTCCGTTCACGTTCCATGAACATATCCGTAGAGATCCCATTGTGTCTGGTCTTTTTTTTTTATTCCGCTAAGTCGTCAATCTTTTTTCTGTTGTTTATTGTTCTTGAGATCCATCTTATGTCGGTATCCCATTTTAATGTTGTTGTGGGGTCTCGATGCATTTCGCATTCTACCAAGAAGGTTTCTCCATCTGTTTTACTTTGCCCCCTGGCTCCTTTCAGTACCGAAGTGGTGGACTTACCATCGGATACCACATTTTCATCTGTGTGTTTTGGCCTCAGAAGGTCGGGATATCCTTGCTTAATATGTGGAGTGATGGTTATCCCCCAGCTCTTAAAAGTATCCCTTTCTTGGTATATTCTTTGTGCGATAGTGGATGAACCCCATGCAGCACGCGTTTTTTCCCCAGACGCGGAGTCATTGCATTTAATAAATTCGATCGAGACTAAATCGGTTGTCGTGATTTCCGCCAGGGATGGTATATGGGATAATAAACGAAGAACGTTGCCGCGGTTCATAATGTCGAACCTGCCCTTGGAGATGTATTCTGGTGTAAACAGCAGTGCTGTCGTTTCCTGCCAGCTTGTGCCATTAAGGTCTTTCTTGCTTGTTTATTTGTGCGGCAGCGTAATTCTGGCGTACCCCTGGTATTCTCTGAGTCCCGACTGCTCCTGTCAATTCGTCGTATTTCCCAGCTTCCGTCGCTGGCTCTCTCAGGTGTTGTTCGGTGCTGATGTAGTTAAGCTCTGAGAGTCCCTCGAGATGCTGTCCCCGACTGTACTCTGAGTTTGTAGAGATGGAAGTTGGTATATCTGTCATCACCTTACTTCGAGGTTGGCGAGAGCTGCTATTCTTTATTTCCCTATGGCCTGTGACCTGGTTAAGATTGGGGTCCTTATTTATGATCGCTAAGTCTGTCCGTATTATATCTTGATTGCCTGAGTTCGCTTTGCTTCCCGCAGAGACATAACCGTTAGTATTAGTATTTTGCAAAAATCCTGATGGCATGCTCTCCTGGTTATGGCCTTGCATCCGACTTGTAATCGCTAAGTCTGTGCGTATTGTGTCTTGATTGCCTAAGTTGTTATTACTTCCCGCAGAGACATGACCGTTAGTAATTATATTTTGCAAAATTCCTGATGGCATGCCCTCTTGGTTATGACAATGCAACTGACTTATCCTTGCAGTTTCTGTTTTAGTGTTTTTGCTGCCTTTTGTAAAGCTGTTCCTTTCCAAGAATGGCTGTGCAAGTTCCGTCTCCGTATCCTCTCCTGTTTGCTCTATCACTGGCATCTGGGGTCCTGACTGTGAGGTTACGACTTAATGCCTCCCTCATATTAGATCCTTTGGTTTTCGTTGTGTCTGGTATTGATGGATTTTCTTGATCAAGCTCACTCTAGGTTTGTTGTTTTCCCAAAGAGGCGCATAAATCCATTTTATTCGCAAATTTGTTTTTGGTTCCGGCCTTTGCGATTTTTGCTCGTCTTTGTTTTGCGTTCAATTTGTATTCCCCTATCACCTCTTCTGGAGTCACTGCCACTTTATTTTCAATCTTTGTTTTCTGACCAGATATTTTGTTGTCTTCAGATAGTGTTTGTTTGGTCGTAATGGGATCAATCTCGCCATTTGTAGATGCTAGTTGGTGAGTTGTCGTGCCTTTATAGTTTCTAGTTGAATGCTTTTCCACTATTGACTCTGGGTGATTAAAGGTTGCGCGTTTTTTTACTTAAGCACACAGGTCGTTTAGCATTGTTGGAAGAGTGGCTAGTTTATTTACGATTGGGCTACAACTGCAGTTTTGGCTGTTTGCTAAGGCGTAATCCTAGATGCTCTGCAGAGAGGTATTCAGTGTTCCTAGTTTACTGTCAGTTGCAACCACGGACATTGCCAGGGTGTTCATTAGAGTCAATTGCGGGGCTTCTACCAGGAGTTGCACTGTTTTTAATGAGCTTGCCGAAGCATTCCCATTTTCCGATTGATGCATATTTTCAGATTGTTTCTCAGGTGCACTCTTTGGACAACCTGGTGCATTTGATTTTGCTTGCAAGCCCTCTTCTCTTTTCTGTAACATGTGCCCCTCCTGCTTCTCCACCTTTGTACCTGCTATGATGTTGTTCCTACCGTTGTCTTGAGAGTAGGTTTCAAGAAGTGCCTCCCATTCTTCCTTATCAAGGTCTGAGAAATTGTCCTGACTTTTGCTCACATCCAGGTTGCTCCGTCCACCATAATAGGCTGTCACGGGATTATGTTGGGGTAGTGGTATGACAGACAGTTTTTTATATTCAAAGCCCTGTTTTGCATTAAGGATTTCAGGAGAGCCTTCTAGCTTTTTTATATTTTCCTTTGCCTTAGTGGGCGAGAATGATCTTTCATTTACCTGTTGGTTTTCTTCTTGACTGTCTAGCTCATGGATGCTTAGAGCTTCTAATGTGACACAGTTACCCCTTATGGCCTTGTGTTGTATTTTGCTCTCAAGGAGAGGAGTGTTTAAAATGACAATTTCTTCGAGGCACTGAGGCCCTTTTCTTTCATCAGTAACTCTCAGTCGTTTCTTTCATCAGCGAGTTCCCGGTCGTCTCCCATCTTTATATACGTCTCCCTTGTTGGTTCCGTCGCTTCTTCCATACGTTTATTTTTTGCCGTCTCAGACCTCCAAGTGGCTGAGCTAGCCAGAACTTGTGCGGTTGTTGTTTCGTTTGTTCATTCAATTATTGGTAAAATAAGTGGGCTGTTTAGACCCGTAGCCTCCGCCCCACTGCTTTGAAGTGTAGTTCCGTCGCCCTCTCAACTTCCAAGTTGATTTAGGGGTTGGAAGGGAGGCAAAAGGCCAATTGTAGGAGTGGGGTCTGAGAGAAGAGTGCCACCAGGATTTTTTAAGAAACAGAATTTCGTGTTTATTTTAGGCTGAAAAAAGTGATTCTTTGAACCTCGTTCCCCTAAATTTGATTTGTTTGTGTTGCCTGATTTTTTAATATTTGGGGTTAGTTCAAGTATTGCATCAGATGTTTGAGTAGCTGGTCTGGTTTTGACCTGTGGTTCGCCAATAGAGCCGGCGGGTGCTTTCAGCTTCCTTTTCTGCTTGCTGGAATTATTAAAAGATGTAACTCCACTGCGCACACGTCCTGACCTCATGCTCGGTGATGGTTTGATAATTTGATAATGTAATATAACTCCCACAAGGAAAGAGTATTGCGATGTTATCAGATGTTCCCGATGTTCACGGGAGTCCTCCTGCTGGTCCCCTCTCTTGCCACTACTAACTATGCCAGGAGGAAAAGAGCTTGCACCCTCGTGGCCCTTGCGTTACCAATGTATTTGCAGCGTATCCCCCACGGCTCCTGCTCCTACTGCAGTTGAAGGTGAGGTGATTGCAGTACGTTGCGTTGTCGATGCGTTGATGAGCTGCCTCGCAGCCTCGCAGCCTCGCAACCCCGCACCCCCACGGCCCCCTGCTGCCTTTAAAGATCTGCATGGCTCAGGCCTTAATGAGTGGTAACGAGGGATGGCCTCCCACGAGCAGGCGAGTCAATCAAGCAATCAGCGCTGTGAGTGAGTTAGTGAGCTGTGGGAGGTGGTAGCGGTGGTGGCGCTCCCAATCTTGTCAGCCCCTCCACAACACCACACCGTTCTCTGCTCACCAGCCTCTCGCCTTCACGCTTCCATCTCCCTTGCTCTTCCTTGCTCCTGGTCGCCTGCAGCCTGGTCACCTGTAGCCTGGATGAGCGCCTTTCTCGCCACCCTGTGGACTCGATTCTAATGTGAAATGGCCCGATTTACTAATGTTATACCTGGTCAAAAAGTTATCCCCGCTGAAAGGAAGCTTCTCTTTCCTGCGTACTCAAAGTAAACTTGGAGACCAGCCCCTCGCTATTTAGTCCCACGTGTTATGTCTTGACAGATACGTCAAACCTTGAAAATGGAAAACAGACTCTGTGCTTCCGCTATTTCAAAACGTAAATGCTGGAGTGGAAACATCCACCCAGCCTCGTACACACAGACAAAAGGTGTCCAAATAATAAATAATAAAAATAATAACAGCCAGACTGTTGATTATATTCAGTGGCCGCAGTGAAAATAGACTAGTATCATATCCATCCTATAACATAAGTGAAGGTATTTAATGCTGAAAGCGAACTGTTAGTTTGCTGCAGTGACCACAATAACAAGCATTTACAATGCAACGGTTTCGCCTTTTCAAAAGTTAGAGCTATTGGCATTGTAAATGACACATTTTTTATTTATGTGTTGGTTTTGAAAACAGATAAATAAATGGCATTGTCATTTACATTGCCAATAGCTTAATCTCTCGCAAGTGTGAGACCTATTTTACCCTACTGGACGAGCTCAGCAGACGGCAATTACTACCACACACACACACCCACAGCCACAGACACCAAGAGCCACAGACACCCAGAGCTACACACATTCTGGGTATGGGGCCTGCATCAGCCCCATTGGAGACCCAGGAAGAGTTAATCCTGGAAACGTTCTTATCCTTGCGGGAGGCAGTGATGCTCGATATGATGACTGCGGCTTTAATAGGCAGAGAACTCTCTTGACCTTTCGGTGGCGATGGGCAAGTGAGGAACCCAACATGCAGGCGGGACGGGCAAGGTGGCCTACCCTGAAGTATGGGTGCGCGCAGCAAGTCACCTGCCCTCGTCGCCATTTGCTGTTTTGGCCACAGGATAACACACTGACACGCACCCTTAAAGATCTGTACGCTTACGGTCACAGCCTCTTTATTGACCTTATGACGCATTTCTGGCCCTTCTTACCCACACAGAATTTGAGGGGATACCCAGACTACATAAAAATACACTTCCCCATACTTGTGTTGCCAGTGCTGCACATTCACAACACACTACAATAACCGTTCCAGCTACTTCATGTAGTAAACTCTGCAAAATACTCTGGTCTTCCACTGCTGCACATAACTCCAGTGGCACTGTTAATAGGTTACTTAGAGCTGGTTGTTTATGGGTATAATTTCTTTACAAATAAAGTACACAAATGGCGTGTTTGTTTATGAAAATAGCCGGAATTTGTTTGGACGTCAAAAGTACTGAAATAAAATATTTTGATGCAATCATTATAAGTAGGCTTGTACTCACTTAAAAGTGGTGCCTTGGCTTGCACTCTGCTTCATGAATACCAACGCACTCGCTCACGAAAGACCTCACCAGTCCTTTTTTGCTTCGCAGTGCTACGGCCAGGCGAAACCTAAAAATAGAGAAGAGACTCATATGGCTAGGATGAGTGAATAGTTTTGGTTTTAACCAAGACTCACAGCAGAATTGCAAGTTACTG